>NC_056746.1:1428877045-1428942045 GCF_019279795.1 Protopterus annectens | reverse complement strand
AAATGCAATTATACCCTTTAAAAGAATCAAAGGAAAAGTAAAACTCTCATTATCACATCGCCAGAGTAAGGAAACTTTAGATTAGTAGTCTCAAAAAGAATTGCACTGTAATAACATTTTCTTTATCTGTACACATACGGAATAGTGGCTTACTGGGTTCTTTCTTGCAAATTTAAGAAGTGACTGAAAGCATGGTTTTGACTGCAGCATATACCTAAAGGCATCATTAATTCTTTTAAACGTAACCCTTACCTATCTGTTGTTATTCTGTTGCTAATAGCAGCCTGCATTTGCATTGCTGGAAGGTTCAGAGCATGCCTGCTTAGTATAGATTTGTGAGTGAGTGTGTGTGTGTGTGTGTGTGTGTGTGTGTGTGTGTGTGTGTGTGTGTGTGTGTGCATGTGATTGTGCGTGTGCGTGTGCGCATGCATGTGCGTGCATGTGTGTGCATGATGCGTGTGTGTGTGTGTGTGTGTGTGTGTGTGTGTGTGTGTGTGTGGTATGGCTGCTGCAAATGATATGACTCAAACACAGCCAAATATAAATAGTCCTATGTACTTAGGCTACTTAATTGTTTGCATTTTCTTAGATAATTTAAATGACAAGTTTAAAAGTGCATTTCTTTTTTCATGCAGCTACCTACATTTTAACATTTCTAACTTCTCTCTCATTGACCCTTCTCCTAATTTCTTTACCATGCTGGTAAAGATAGCCATGCCTTATTACCCTGGTCATTCCTGGCATAACCTTAGTCTACTGTGCTCTTAGAATTTCATGTATCGTCAGCAGAAACCTTATTTCAGTGTCTCACTGCTATTTTTCTGCTGTGTTAAATATTGTCTAGTGTTTCCAACTAAAACTAGGGTAGCTAGTAGCTGTAGCATAGTCCAGATCCAAGCCTGCTGCTTCTGGAACTTTTTGTAGTGGTTTGTTTGTTCTAAGCACATTTTCCAGGCCATCTTGGATTGAAAGGGGCCTATCTTCACTTTTGTTAGAGAACTGTGTTTGTTTGTCACCTGACTGGTAAAGGATGACCAGTCTAGGGCTTTGAATAAGTATCCTCATTAGTCCTTTTGAATTTTGTTAAGAGTTTTTTTTTAAGCTTTAGCTTCTAGTATTTAGGCCCTGCATCTGAGCAGGTTTCTGTTTTTTTTCACTTCACGTAATTGTGTGCCAAGGCGGGGTAGTTACATTCAACAAATTTTCCCTTAAAACCCAGGCAGAAATATCCATTCAAGTTCCTCCATGATCATTTCTGAAAAACCACCCCTGGTGGCAACAGTCTTCAACCTAACAGTATGGACAGTTGGATTACCGTTGTTTCTCCTGCCAACCTTGTTGATTTGGTTATCTTGAGGCAGTGTAGCAATTGTCTCATGTACATAGACAACCCTCTACTAATAACACAGTCTACTACAGAGTGTGAGAGATGTATTTACACCAAGAATCTAGAATACATGCTCTCTCTCACTCAAAATATTAACATGAAGAAGGTTGTCAACTCACCCACTGTTAGATATTCACATTGTACCACTACTCATACACACACTACTACTCATTCACATAGTATGCATCAAACACGTAAATCCACATATGCAAAGGTTCTCTCAAAAAACTTACCGAAACACCAGAGACCTCCAAAACACAGTTCTGCTACAGCTAACACAGTCTCCATAGCACCCATGACACATAGCAACACCAGTGTCTCACCCACCAAGCCCATAAGGCGTAACACTGAAAAAATGAGTTTTCTTGTCATTGGAGACTCAATACTGAGACACACAGATGTCCACCAGGTTGGATAAGGAGAAAGTCACAGTCAATTGCCTGTCCAGTGCCAAGATTTGACAAATCATGCATGCACTCAGGTCTCTCAGCAGCAAGTACTGTAATGACTCTGTCATAGTTCATGGTGTGAATGACCTGAGACGTACCTCACTGGACCAGATGAAGTGACATGGTCGAACTATTTGAGTATGTGTCCCACCAGGTATGTCCCTAGCCTTGAGCAGCATACTACCCTCACCTAGAATGATGCCACAGTATAAAAAAACATGATTGATTTCAATAATTGGCTTAGTTTTTGGTGTCATTGCAAGGGGATCCAGTTCTTGTCTGCCTGGGAAGCCATGGTCGACAAACCTCGCTGCTTTGCCAAAGACAGTTTGCACCTGGCACCAGTAGGCTTTCAGCTGCTGGCAAAGGCTCTTGCCTCCCCATGGTACCATTTTTAGACAAGGTCGCAAACAACATTACCAACATGAAATTAACCAATAAGAACAAAATAACAGCCATGCTGCTAAATGCTAGGAGCTTAATCCAAAAACTGCACTCCCTGGAAGCACTTCTATGGCTAGAAGATGTACATGTCTTTACAGTCACATAAATCTAATTTAAGGCATCAGAGAGTACCCAGGCCCTGCAAGGCTACAATGCCTTCCACACCTTTAGACCACGAAAGGAACATGTGAAAACCAAAGGAGGTAGTGTTTCAATCTATATTAGACATAAATTCACCTCACGTCTAGTTAGACTGGACAACTCCATGGAGTTACTCCAGGTCCAGGTTACTCTGGGTAAGACCTCCATTCAAGTCCAAGCCATTTATATATCCATCTCCATGGGTCACGACACCCCCAAAGCCTATTTAACCAAACTGAAAAGAATCCAAATTTTACTGAACACACTGGTTATGGGGGATTTTAGTTATCCCACCATCAACTGGGCCCAAACTCACTAGCACAAAAGTTCCTTGACTTTGTGAATTCAAATGGCCTGGAGCAAATTGTCCATGCCTGACAAGAGGAAAAAAACATTCTAGATCTGGTCCTCACCAACATGTCAAACAGGTGCACTGCTGCAATTGTTGGACCCTCATTAGGTAGAACTGACCACAAATCAGTCACCTTCAAACTGACACTAACACCAGAACTCACAAAGGGGGAAATCAGACTAGAAAACTTCACCAAGGCAAACTATACTCTCCTAGGTGAAGGTGTAAGTGCATTACAAGCCCCACCTTAAGCTCAAACTGGTAACTATGCTTAAACTTACACTAAAGCCCTGTACAATCACTTGCATAAGTGTAGAAACTCAGCTGTACCAGATAGAATCAAAGCCAGAGCCCCAAGTAAAATCAAGGTGCCATGGTTGACTTTTAGCATCAACAAATTCTACAATAAATGCAAATAATTGCTGTCCAAGAAAATACAGACAAGTACCCAACAATGGAAAAGCACCATCCTCAGTCTTAACAGGCAAATAAGACAACTTGTCAAATCGTCCAAGAGCTCATTTGAGAGCAACCTAGCAAGTACTGCCAAGGATAACTATAAAGCCTTTTACAGCTATGTACATAAGCTAAAGAGTAGGACCCAAACATGTGTAGAACTGGTGGCTAATGGTATCACACACACTGACCCCACAGAGATAGTGAACCTCCTAGTGGATAGGTTTGGAGAAAATTTCACTCTCTTACCCCTCTTAACTCTCAACAAACCCTCCCACCCACCTTACATATCTGAACATGGCCTCTATGGGACCAGATGACATCACAGGCTGTCTTCTAAACAGGCTAAAACATGAAATAACATCACCACTAAGTACCTTTTTCAATCATAGCCTAACCTCAGGGTTTGTTGCTGCTGAATGGAGAATAGCTACAGTTATTCCCATCCACAGAGGTGGCCTAGCAACAGAACTGGGGAATTACAGACCCATAAGCCTGACCAGCCTCATCTGTAAGGCCATGGAACATATCATTATGGACCTCATAAATAAACACATAGGTGACCTGCAGACCCTGGACCCTTCCCTGTTAAGCTTTGTGAAGGGCAGATCCTGCCTGTTAAATCTGGTGGATTTCTTTGAAAGTGTGATCAAGGCCATTGATGAAGGCAAATCTGTGAACACAACATACCTTGACTTGGCAAAGGGTTTCAACACAAACCCCCTTTCGGGCATTACCGATAAACTTAGCAAACTGAATGTAAACCCCTTTGTTGTAAGAAGGGTTGCCAACTGGCTCACAAACTGGACACACACTATCAAAGTGGGAGAATCAACATCAACCAGCAGACCTGTTACCAGCAGGGTACCATAGGGGTCAGTGCTGAGCCCTCTACTGTTTAGTATATACTTCTCAGAAGTTCAAGTCAAAACTAAAGAGTTGTGGCTGACCAAGTTTGCAGACAACTGCAAACTAGGTGCAATAATTGAATCCCCAAATTATGTCAGTATACTCCACAACGGTCTCGCATAAACCACTGACTGGTGTATTAGTCACGATCTCAAACTGAATGCAAAGAATTATCATTACCTTCGGCACAAACAATGTCCCTTTACACTATCAAATCAATAACAATACTCTAAGAACCCATGAAGTAAGGAACCTGGGATCACAGGTTGACCATGATCTTAACTTTGACCACCATGGTGTCTACTGTTGTAAGGAAGGCTTTCCACATAGCTCACTTGATTAGTAATGGCATCACCTTGAGAGCAAAAGAAATTATAACCCCCTATAATCGGCACTTATCCAGCCCATAATTGAGTATAACACCCCCATTTGGTATGTATCTTACTAAGCATCTACAGCTATTAGAGAAACTTCAGAGGATTTGAGCAAAGAAGATTAAGTACCTCCAGCATGTGCCTTACACAGACTGACTAAAATCCCTGTCAGTATACTCCGTATCATATAGACTTCTTAAGAGAAACTTACGCCTGGCTTACAGAGCAACCCAAGACCCATACCTAATGAACTTACTGCATATCTGTAAATCAAATGGGACTTAAATATGGCCTATGACATGAACAGGACATGATGCAAGGACAGATTTATCTCACAGCGGCTGCCACATCTTTGGAAAAGGCTACCAATTCATGTGAAACAGAGTACCTCTATGAAACTGTTTAAGAGGAACCTGGATGAGCGGATGGTGCACCATAAATGCTTACCAGGGATAGTGCCCAAAACCTTCCTGGACATGGGCAGTCATCACTAAATGCAATCTTGGGTACTTACTAGTACCGCTACGGTATTACATTGGGTTCAAACGGCTAGGCTTAAAATGATCTCCGGGTCGCTAGCCTAGTAATCGCCTATGATCCTATGCTTAGGGCCTGAAGAGCTACATACAGTTCTGAATTTCCAGGGCAAAGGATGGTAAGTAAGATGTGTTTAACTCTTGTTTTTGCCGACTTAAAAAATGCTTACCACCTTGACACTGTTCACATATCAGAGTACCTCAATCTTGGTCTATTACCATAAAGGAAAATGAGTTCTGTGATATGAAATAAGTACTTTTGACTCCATCCAGCTAATGGGTGAGAAGTCAAAGCGATTAGAGGCAGTGAAGCTGTGACAGATTTGGTAATCTGTTTCAGTTCTGTAAGGGTTATGTTATTTAACTTTAAATCCAGACAGGATTCTGTATTTTCTAACACAGACACTGCAGACTGGTCTTATTTATTAATCTTTTACAGTGCACTGTCATTGTTTCCTTCTTACTGCTAACAGCTTGAAGATTACCTGCTAAGTTTCCTCATTTCCATTAGGTATCATATACACTAACTGATACCTCTGTCTTTCTTTGCTAACTTTTATTCTATTCTACAGAGTATGTTAACATTCAAGGATAAAACCTTTTGAACAAATTCAGGCCGTCATCCTGTCCGCATCTCTTCACCTTGATGCCAGCACTTATCTAACCTTCACAACTTTTGAATACATTTGTAGCTCTGTGTTTAGAAAGGAACTATTTTATTTTAAACATCTGAACACCTTAGGATACAAGTATGTAATTTCAGTGGTGACCTATCCTTTGATATGACTAAGTGAGTTGTTCTGGTCCATACAGTGTGTAAGTGGATGCAGAGAAAACTGAACACAAACATGTTCATAGCATTATTCCTCTTTATTAAAATAACAGTATTGACCCTTGTGTCTCTTTAAGTTATTGATAAAAAATGTTGTTTACTGTTCTGATTCATGTCAGAGAAATCAGGTCAGTATTCCAATCATCCTTCATGCCGTCAAATTTTCTACTATAGACCAGCTACTCCACAGACAGGATTAAAGCTGGAGGCGTCTCGATTTACATGAAAAAAAATATACCTCCTGACTGGTCAAACCGGGATTCTCCATGTTCATATCACCACAGGCAAAATCCCATACCACTTCCCTGCAAGCTGTAGGTACCCTTGTATGACCCAGGAAACCCATAACATGTATTTAAGCTTACTGGAGGATCTCAATTTCCAAACCAATACCATTTTCATGGCTGACTTTAATTATCCCACTATTAACTGGGAATCATACATGACACCAAACATGCAGACACACAGAATCCTGAACTTTGTAAACACAAACCCCCTGGGGGCCAGATTGTCAATACACCTACCAGGGGTGCAAATATACTAGATTTGGTCTTCACTAATATGGGAAAGAACTGCACAACCACTAATGTAATGTCCTGTCTGATATGATAAGACAACAAAGTGGACTCCTTTGATGTAAAAATAAAACCTGGAACCTCAGCTAACCCTGGAATGTTCAGGAACTACTCTAAGTATTCTCTAAGTAAGTAAATACTTCCTACTACTATGTTGTAACCTGGAAATATTTTCATGTCCCCCTAAACCATGAGAACACTACTGCCTATGCAAAACTCTTCACAGAGAACCAATGCAAGAATGTTAATAGCTGTATAGAGGCTGCTGTACCCACCATGAATAAGTACAGAACTAACTCAAAAAATGAGCCACATTGATGGAATCACAAAGTCAATAGGCTGTATAACTGAAGGAAGAAAATCATGGCAAAAATTAATAGGTGTAGCGCAAAGCATGGATAAAACAATTCTCATCAAACAGAAGTTAAACAGAGAGCAAACAATGTCTACCAAAGCCAGATTTGAGGTAAATCTGGCCTCCCAGGCCAAGTACAAGCACAAGGCATTCTTTAGCTGTCTACATCCTTAAACATAATACATAATTGTGTGTAAAGCTCATTGTTAATGGAGCTACCTATACTGAGCAAGAAGATATGGCAAACCTAGTGGTAGCCAAATTCAGCTCTAACTTTACCCCTTCCCACATATCTTCAGGAAATACCATCAAATATAACTCCTGAAACTACCACTAGGGAGCAGGTCCTGAATGCTCATTCTAAGGCCAAGAGCTCTGCATTAATGGGCCCTGATGATAAACAAGACTGCTGTCTAAATAGCATAAAACACAACATATCAGGCCGTTTGGAATCACTATTTAACCATAACCTCCAAAAAGACTTTCTGCCTCACACATTGTGAGCAGTAACCAGCATCCTTCAGCACAAAGGTGGGCCATCTATGGACCCTGGAAATTACAGACCCATAATTCTCACTAGTCTCATATGCAAAGCCAAGGAAGGAATATTCATGGAAATAATAAATAATGGCGTAAGAAGCTTCCAGACACTGGACCCAACCCTGTTTGATTTCATCAAGGGCAAGTAACACCTACTCAACCTGGTACACTTCTTTGAGAAGGTCACCAAAGCAAAGGATGGTGGCAAAACAGTTTATACTACCTACCATGACCTGGCCAAAGCATTTGATACAATATCCCTCTCAGGCATTGTTGATAAACTTATGTCATCCGATGGACAGCTAGCTAGTGCACATACAAAACCCAGGAATTTAGAATTGGGAAATCTACCTCTACAACAAGGCCAGCAATCAGTAGAGTCCCTCAAGGATTGGTCCTGGGACTGCTCCTTTTCAGCAACTACTTCTCTGAAGTCAAGGCAAATGTCAGGGCTGATGATTGCAAATTATGAGCAGTCATAAAATCCTTCACCAATATTAATGTTCTCCAAGAAGAGCTGACACAAACAAATAACTGGTGTCAGAGCCATGGACTAAAACTAATTTCCAAGAAATGAATAATAGTATCCTTTTGGAAGTCTGCCACCCCTAGTAACTACCATATATATATTTTTAAGAAAATTGTTATTAAGTTAGCATATTTACAATATACACATAGAACATAAAAATCGCAACGCCACACTGTTATACAGTGCTAGGAATATATTGAATCTTCAAGGTAATCTTATACAATTAACACATTAAAAGTCTTGGTATTTAAGTAGCAACATTTCAAGACTATCCCAACTGCTGAAAGGCTTAGTATGATTCATAGATCTTGTTCTGATTATTTCTTTTTCAGTTTGACATAGTTTGTTTGTGTCTTTTGGCTTTTCCTGGTTAGGTGCTGCCACAGCGGAACTCAGGTCCGCTAATGATTGGCAGTAGATTTTTTTACGTGCCAAGTTTGCCAGCCCTGATGCACAACCTTCAATGAAGGTACGCCCATTCATGCATGTCTCCACACAGAAGACGCTCTAGCTGAGAATCGAACGACACAACGTCTTGCTGTGAGGCGACAATGCTACCGCAGCACCACCACAGCAGTATTCAGTTTGACATAGTATTTCTGTTAAATTTAAAATTTCTTTGAATGAAGAAACTAAATTTGATTTCCAAATCTTTTGTAATAACTTTTCTAGCTACTGCTAGGAGACTCCAGAACAGCTTTTGTTGTTTGTCTTTTACATATAAAGGAAGTGGAACATTTAGTAGTAGTATTAATCTAGTCAAATAACAATTATCAAACCATAACTCCTTAAAAATATACTTATCTCTTCTCATTATATGTTTAATTTTTCACAACCTATAAATGTGTCCAATCAGCTTTTACATATTTACCACATCTCGAATAGACTGAAGAAGTCATTTTCCTAAACTTACAGATTTTATAGGGAGTAATAAACATTCTATGTATATATTTCCACTTCCCAATATAAACTTGAAGAAGTTTGACTAACTGATTTAAGTAACAAATTTTTATTCTTATCATCCATTGAATCACTCAATCCACTACTATCTAGAAAGTTCCAGAATTTTGCATAAAAATTATTATTATTATTATTTATAATTAACTTATATAACTTGGACACGTGTCCGTTGTAGCTCAATTTACCCTCCATGATAGCCTTCATATATTCATATAATGGGGGAACAATGTTCTGCTCCTATTCACTCAAATTATATACAAATTCATTTAATTTCTTAGTGATGTTTAATATTAACTGGTTAACAGATTCATCCAACTTATAATCTTTCAGTAAATATTCTAGTGACTTAGCTTTTCCTTTTTCAAAGCAGTCAGACTAAATACTAATCCATTCTTTTTAGTAAATTCATTTTAACATTGTTCTGAGTGTCCTTAAATCTAAAGGTGTGTGCAATGGGATAAAAAAATCCATTTTCATATTAATGGAGTTTTTAAAACATATTTCTTATCTGTTTTAAGAATTTATTTCATATATGCAGAGTATAAAGACTGAAATGAATTTCCTTCTAAGATAAATTTTATTAACCAGAAGAAAGGCTTGTTACATATTTCTAATTTATTCTACTTGATAAACTTATAATTTACTAAAATCTGATACTGAATGGTTTTCATTGACTAGTGTAAGTTAAGTATATCCAGAATATAATAGAGAAAGCAATACATTAAGATTCTACATCTGGTAAGCCATACCGCCATACTCCCGTAATCCTAGATGACATCTATAAGTAATTCTCAGCTTTTTAAGATACCATGAGAATGAAGTTAACAATTTTCATTTTCCTTAAAAATTTTTTGTTGGGTATTAAAGCTATTGAATGCAATATACATATACTCTTGGGTAATATAATCTTTTTAATAGGTACTAGCCTATCTTCAAAAGTAAAAGAAATCATTGCATGTTTTAATAAGAAGTAACATGTCTTTACTTAGTTTTCAAAATTATTATTAATAATGTTACTCACATCATGATAGGTTTTTATTTCTAAATATTTTAGTTATTTTCCTTATCAATTATATTTATATTTATCTTTAAAATTACTATCAAGTGATTTAACACTAACATTTCAGTTTTATTATTAAATTTCAGTAGCAATACTTCCCGAAACTTTTTAATTTCCTCATCTATTTCTTCAATTGAATCATTCATATCTCCTCTAGGTAGTAAAATATCATCTGCAAAAGACTGTATTTGAAATTTTCAATCCCTGTTAACTTACGATCCAGCATTTTTCATTGCTTCTTATACTATTAGCTAAGGGCTCAATAACTAATGGAAATAGGGTTTCTATTAAACCATCAAATGTTTAAAATAGCGAACACTGTTTAATTGACACTTTTTATTCAAAATGATGAAATCCCGAAAGCACGGAACAGCGATTTTCTTTCCCAGGAAAAAAATATCACTGGGCAGTTTTTGGGACTTTGCCATTTCCTCCACTGTGGTACAATCTTGGTGTTGGTATATTTAAGTAGTGGGGCTGTGGGGGAATAGCCCTGCACTTATTTTGTGTTTTTTTTTTTTTTTGTTTTACGGAGCAGCGATTTTTTTCCCTGGGGAAAAAAAATCACTGTTCGGTATGTTCGGCATTTTGGTGTTTCAACATATCTGGGTTGATTATACGGTGCTTGCTAAGTTAAGCATTCACTGATATAATATAGACC
Source organism: Protopterus annectens (assembly GCF_019279795.1). NCBI lineage: Eukaryota > Metazoa > Chordata > Ceratodontiformes > Protopteridae > Protopterus > Protopterus annectens. Next base: position 1,428,931,485 of record NC_056746.1, on the reverse strand, counting down.
CTGGAAATATTAAAAGGTGCAATGGACACCCTTGCTTTGTGTCTTTGTTTAAAGTTGATCCTTGAGAAATGTAAGATTCAAGTTTAACATGTGCTTTGGAGTCTTGATTCAGTTTTTTTTAAATATTCCAGTAAATTGTTCTGGAAATGCAAACACTTTTAAAGTTTTAAACAAGTAGTTCCAATCTACAGAATTAAAAGTTCTCTAAATATCTGAACTAATTAACATCAATTTCTTGTTCATTCCTTTTGCTAAATCAAAGATTATTACTAAGCTTTCTATATTATCATACATTAATCTACTGACTAAAAATCTCATTTGACCTTTATTAATTAAACTACTCTATCTTTTAATCTTGTAGTGAATATAGAAATAAATATTTTACAGTCTACATTTAATAATGGAATAGGTCTATATGAGAAAACTTGCTTATCCTTTCCTTGTTTAAGTATAGGTGAGATTACAGAAACCTTCCATGAGGAAAGAATTATGTTGTCACTCTGAATTATCATGAAAATGCCACTCAGTAGTTTTAAAAGAGGCAATGGAAGCAGAATATATAATTACATACTTCATCCATCTAACCCTTGAGCTTTACCATTTTCCCCTTTTTTAAAACCTTATTTAACTTTTATTAGAGTAATAGACATATTCAGTGGAGATATTTATTGGTCATTAAGTTTATTAGAAACATTTTTCCTTAAATACTTGTCAATTTGTAATCATTAGGATTATTATTTTTATCTTTATTAAGATCCTAATAGAATTTTTTAAAAATATTAAGCATTTCCTCTATGTCTGAAGTAAGGCTTTTAGTGTGAGGATTTTGGATATTATTGATTTGTGCCTTTTTGCTTAACATTTTACTTCTACTAGCTAATCTATGTAGATTTTTTGAAGTCATCACATAACTGTGCAATTTTGTTTTTTTCTAAAACTATGTTATGCATTAAAACTGATATTTTGCCAATAATTTTTAATGACTTCAGTATAATCTAATTTCTTTACTTGTTGTTCAGACTTCTCTTTGTGCATTCATCTTGTGTTTCTAACAACTCTATATTCTGCTCTTTCATTTTATTACTAGCCCATCTTCCTGTTCTATCTTTAATATGCATTTTTAAGGAGTCCATCAGTATGCCTTTACTATCCTGACCATTATCATTCAAAGATAAAAAAAATCTCAATTTGGTCATTAAGATAACACTTTAAATTCTTTTAATTTCATCATACATACTGGGATTCCATAAATAATCTGAGATTTCCATATATTCATTGATATGTTAATGCTTAGTGCACAGATAAAGGATGAGGAGTAGTTTTAAAATAATTCACTTTAGTAAGCAAATCTGTACAAGCATAAATCCTATCAATTCTAGTTGCATCCCATGCACATAAGAATGAGTGAAGAACAGTGACTTATTTTCTGCTTTTACTATTAAATAAGATAAATAATTATTATTAATCTATCTGCTTATTTCTTTATCTGATGCCAGAATGTTTGCTTTCCTCTGTTACCTTGTATCTTAAATAAACAGTTAAAAATCCCCACCTAGAATTAAACTACCCTTCCAATGACTTTGTTATAAGTTTAAGTGATCTTTAATCACTCTTGTACTTATTCCAGGGATCCAGTAAAAATTAGCTAGTGTGTAGAGTTTGCCATTATATTTAAGAATTACAAATGTATACATTCCTTTCTGATCGTTAATGAATTCCATGACTTAGACATTACAGTAGATCTTCTCCAAAGTGTAGCTGTTCATTTACTTTCTTGTTAAAAGAAGCAGATGATAACATTTTGTAACTTATTTAAATATCATATATCTGTATCTAGAAAGTGAGTCTCTTGTAAAACTATAATGTCTCCTGTATTTAATTTTAAATGTCTCATTAATAATTCCTTTTGCTGCCATTATTTAATCCATTTAACTTAATAGATGATAGATTAAAGCTATTCATTCTATGTATTTTAAAACAATTCTTTTAAAAGATAATCAGATAGATTCAGCCACCATATGAACTTAATTTTATGTAAGACTCTAATGCATTCCTCCAACAGTGTCTTAATATTCCACATTTTTTGAATTCTTCCTTTCTACAAACTAAAATACTAAAACTCATACATAAAAACAAAAGCAAGTCTACAACTGTAACTGTATATATTACTAATAAAATCACAACCTACCTTTGACGGTACTCTCAGAGATCTATGTGGCATTTCAATTCCAAAAGATACATTTTCAGGTAGATTTATGGTTTTATGTAGCCAGGTTGTTAAGAAGTTTATTATATTGGCTCCTCCATACTTTTCAGGTGTACCATAAATTCTAATGTTATTTCACCTCAGCCTGTTTTCTAAATCATCAACTTTATCTATTAGCCAGTTATTGTGTTTTAAAAGAAATTCAGTGTCCGACACAAATTCAGTTATTCTTCCTCCATGATCATTTAAAGCTTTTTCCATACTGCTGATTTGTGCACTTTGATGATGTATAAGAATTTCTAAATGTTCCATTTTTTTTTTCATCTGTTCTTTGTAACTGTCTGTTTTGGTCTCCCATTTGTCTATTTTAAGTAATACATCCTGGATACTAGGTATTATTGACTGTATGTCTTTTCTAACACAAAAACCATGAGTACCATTTCTTGAGTGGCTCATGTTGAAGTCTCTTCTCTCTTAACCAAGCAGTTGAAATTATGATGGGAAAATTACAGTTTTGAAGAATTTGAGGATATAAAAATTTTCTCTGACTACTAGTGAATAAAATTAGCTAATGAGGATCTCCAAATTTTATTTTTTTTATTCTATTTTCTGTCTGAGAAAAGTTTTCAGTCATAGAGCTTTTACCAGTTGCTGCTCTCAGTTACCCATCTTAGCCACACACCTTAATTAACTACCATACTGACAACACTTCCTAAGAGTTAGTCTGGTAGTCAGGGACTTCAGAAAAAACAGAGAGTAATCTAGCCTTCAATCATCACGTGTATATGGCAGTGAGTAAATCATTCTGTGCTGTGTAACTTATAAGCAAACATATGATATATATATGTCCAAGGAGGTCATTGTTCTGCTGTATTCTGGGCTTATTAGAGCTATCACTGAGTACATTGCCCCCTTTTAGTATGTACCTAAACAGGCAAATCAAAAAAATTGGAATTATCACAGAGGTTCCTCACTAAAAGAATACAGGGCATAAATAGCATGTCCTGTGCAGACTACATCAAAGATATATCCTTGTATTTTGTCTCTTGCAGGCTGATGAGGGGAGATATATAGGTTCATAGGTTCATAGGTTTATACTAGGCTATCTGCCCTAAGGCATTTATAAGCCTAGCCCAAAGTTTTGTGGCTTACGCCACCCCTTATGTTAAAAAATATTGTGCCCATTAGTTTGTTTTGCCTCTGTCCAGCAGTGACACAGAGATGATTCCCGGGGTAAACCTATGATCACCCATCCACCGGTCAAGATTTCTCTTGAACAGAGCCAGCGAGGTGCTCTGCCTCACATGGACCGGGATTTTATTCCACAGCATACCTTGTTGTTCGGCATCTACTTCTCAGAAGTACAGGCAAACATAGGAGGACTATGGCTGACAAAGTTTGCAGATGACTGCAAACTGGGCGCCATAGTGGAAAGTACATCGGACACAGATATCCTTCAGAGGGGTCTCACGGAAACTGATAGCTGGTGCCAGAGCCATGGCCTGAAGTTAAATGCCAAAAAATGTAGTCATACCCTTCGGGAAAAACAAGGTAACCCAAGCTACCATATAGGTGGCAATCCACTAAGCACAGAAGAGGTTATCAGGGACCTGGGGACCCAGGTTGACAGTGGCCTTTCTTTTGACACTCACATTGCTAAAGTGGTTAGAAAGACCTTCTACATTGCCCACCTGATCATGAAGGGATTCACATCCAGATCAAGTGAGGTCATTGTTCCCCTGTACTCTTCACTTATCAGACCAATGATCAAGTACAATGCCCCATTTGGGATGTATCTCACCCGACACCTGCAGCAATTGGAGAGACCCCAAAAGTTCCTCACCAAAAGGATAAAGGGATTCCAAAATCTGTCATATGCTGCCAGACTGAAGAACCTCCAGCTCTATTCAGTCGCATACCGTCTGCTCAGAGGTGACCTGTGCCTGACATACAAGGCCATGTCCAACCCGGAATTAATGGACATGCTCCACCTCAAAAAATCCAAATCTACCAGATCCACTAGAGCAAGCGACTTAAACCTTAGCACGGATATAAATAAGACATGCTGGAGGGATAGATTTGTCACTCAGAGACTCCCTATGCTGTGGAATAAAATCCCGGTCCATGTGAGGCAGAGCACCTCACTGGCTGGCATACAAAGTGTCTTTAGACCCCACTTAGATGGACCTCCTTCATATCTGTAGAACAAACAGCACCAGAATTGCTCATTCTAAAGAATTGAAACTTGTTTGTGATATAAATAGGACCTGCTGGAGAGACAGGTATGTATTCCAGAGGCTACTACTTCTCTGGAACAGGTCCCCCCATCTGTGTGAACCAAAGTTCCTGCCAAACCCAATTCAAGTGTAACAACTGGATGAGGAACCAGAAATTCTCCCCTGTTTTGGCACCTATGTCTCTAATAAAGGAATCAAACCCTGTGCAACAAGAAATACAGCTCACAGCCTTAACCCCTTGTGCCTTTTAATCTCTGGGAAGCCCACCAAAGAACTGTCCCATTCCACTTGCTGGTTTTGCTGTCATACTGATTTATTAGTTAGCAATCTTCTTCCACGAGAGCATTATATCTAGCAACTCCTTTCTGGCAGACAAGCCTAACTCTCAGGTTCCATTTATTCTCTTCAGTGCTCTTTTCAGACAGAGCTGATCATTCATTGCAGTATGATGATGATGTACATTATTGTCATGGAGTGTAGCTTATCAGACTTATTGCAGTGAACTTCCTGAAAACACAGGAATGTCTTGGAGCCTCCCTCTGGTCTCAAAGAAGTACTCTGGGCCACCAAATAGTAAAAAAAAAGTGCCACAATACAGAGGCAAGCTCCTCTCCCATTACTCCCATATGTGTTTAAAATATCAAATATCTGGCTAAATATGCTCAGGTTTTGCTAGTAATATAAAATCAAATACATCTCTTCAATTATTTGTACCCAGTATTTAATCTGATGACACAGACAAAAATACTAAATAGTTAAAGGTTGAAGGCTATGCTATTTCAGCAGAACTGTTCCAGATATCCACCCAGCCATTAGCACACAAGCAGGACAGTCTGCTTTTCAGAGTTTTTATGAGCAAGTGCCTTGGGATTTTTGACATCCATTTGAGCTACAACCAACTCAAGCAGATGGTAACTCAGTTTAACATTTTATCCTAGTGACAACACACCCAGGGAAGTTGCTTGTAAATGCAGTGTCAGCAATCCAATCATGTGGCATGGGAAGAGAAGCCACAGTCTTCTAGTCTTCCAGTACCAAATAATCCTGTACTTGGGCAATCAGCAAATTATGATCCGACTCCATAAATCCAACCTTTGCTACACCATTTTTAATACCAGTTTGCGGAAGGCATTTACATCAAATAGCTTGACTGTATTAGTTAAAACTTGAGGCACTCAGATTGCCAGCTTATCACTTTTGATGTTGAGGTCAACAGCTATCAGGAGACTCCCAGGAGTGTTGGCAGTTTTGTCTATTTACACCTCCCCATCAAGCAATAGAGGAAACTAAACTATGCATATTAATTTGTGATTTAGTAATTCACTGGATTGAAAGCTGTACTCTGAAATATTGGAACTACTACTACTTGTCATCTACTTGTACTCAGCACATAATATGTCTAACAACTCCTTCTGCAAATGTTAACATAATCACACTACCAAATGAACTTCTATAGCTGAATTCCACCTTCAGTTGCATAAGTACAAAAGAAGCGATACCTTCAGTTAAAATTTATGTGAGGTAGTTTCCAAGAATCAAACTAAACTTAATTGTTTTCCCTCACTTCTGCATCAGTGTGTTTTGTACTGTAGTGTTGAATCTGCTGGAGGGACACCCCCACCCCACCCACAGGCCTTATACTGATGAAGGTGAAGCTAAATGAACACATTTTTTTTTACCCTAGCAGTGTAATATTTCCCTGGAAATTCAATGAAAGCCCTTAATAATAACATTTAAATGCTGTGACTCACATCAGGCATTTATATTTCAAAGACTTTGTCTTTGTTTCCATAAACATTCTACCTCAATGGTTGTATTTGGTGGCTAACTATCTATGGGGGGGGGGGGGTCACTGCATTCCATTGAAGTATCTGATTGGTCCTCCCCTCATCTCAGTTGTTCTCCAACTACTTTTGCCTTTGTGGCTACAAATTCAAAATCACTTCTCTACCCCATGACCTAAGTGACTGCCTCTCTATCCAGCTGCTTCACTCTGCTGTAAGGCACATTGCATTTTTGATTTTTTTAACAGAAATGGTCGATTATAAATGTTTAATGCTGTACTAATGCATTAAGCACCAACATTCTTACCTTCACAGACTAAGTCCTTCCCAGAAGATAGTTTTTCATAAGCGCATACACCAACTGGGAGCCTCAATCTGTTTGGGCTCCATTTCCCTCCCCTCCCCTACTCTACCCCCAATTAACACCCACACCCACTACATCTACATTTATACTATCCAACCACACCCAATCAGTAATATTAAACCCCTCCCATCCAACTTAAACAGGTAGCCCTAAGATTCCATAATCATTTAGCACCCTATTAATCAGCACTCCTAGCTGTAGCCCAGCCTTTTATCACTACTTCCTTGTTACTTCCAGTGCATATATAACCACTAGCTGTTTTTCTCACTTCTTACCCACTTTCTATATATTCCATCATCAAAGATATATTACTTATACAACCCACGATTTCTCTCCCAAACTACGTATCTTATATTAGGTAACAATAACAGGAAGAAGTGTTTAACTACAGGCTTGAGTCTACTACTGCAATGTCTTAGCCACCTCACCTGTTACCAAAGGCACCAGATTTACACCATCATCTTCCCAACTAAGTACCTACCAGGAAAAACTATCCCACATAAAGTTAATATAATAACAGACATCTATCAGGACACACTGCACCTCTACAAACTTAAACCATTCAATGTACCATTATGTAAACTTAAAATGACACCCCCCTGCTAGAACAACACTAAAAAATGTCTAAAATCAATAGTCCAACACACATCAATCCTAACCACTGGTGATATTCACCCTAATCCAGGCCCAACAAAACTCATCTCAAAAGAAAACAAAGTCAGTAGTACTGAACAAAATCAAACAACACCTTATCCATCTAACAGTAGTCAACTAACTTTAATTACTTTAAATGCTAGAAGTATTTGTAATAAAATCATAGAACTCCATGCTTGGATAGCTGTTCAAAAACCTAGTGTCCTAGCCATAACAGAAACAAGGCTACAACCAAATATTAGCAACACCAAAATATTACCACCAAACTATAACATAATTAGGAATGACTGGGCTAAAAGGAAAGGTGGTGGTGCAGCAATAATATACTCAGATTGTCTCAGTGTAATCCCTCATAACACCCCCATACCACAATTCAGTAATGCAGAACTTCTTATCACTTTACTCACACTAAACAAACACAAAGAAATCTGTATCATTTCGTTTTAATAAAACATCAAAGATTTGCTGTCTGCTTCTTCATTCTATGTGGTGAAATAAATCTGTATCATTACTTTATATATTCCACCAGGCAATAATATCAATATATTAGAAGACATTCTACACTGGACTCAACTTCCATCCCTCATGAAACAGTCATACTAGGAGATGGTAATACTAATTGGCTTGACCTTATATCTACCTCCCCTAAATTAGCATACATCTTTTTGGATACAAACAATTGATACAAACTCCAACATACTTTAACAAAAATGAAAATTCCATACTATACTGGGTCTTAGTATCTGGTCCCACTAAATTTACCTTATCTGGCACCCTATCAAATCCCCGCAGTGACCATCTCCCTGTCTTTACCAAACTTCACACACAAAATCCTCCAAAACAGCAAAATATAAAAACTATCCATAACACAAAAAAATTTAACCTTCAGACATTCTACAATATCCTCTCCTCAATAAACTGGACTATACTAAGAAATATCCCACTAGATGACACCATTGAGAAAGTTAACTCAATATTTCTTAACACCTTAAACAAAATGGCAACCCAGAAATAAAAAAAATTAAAACAAGAGCTGCACCATGCTTAACTAACACTACAAGAAAACTAATGCAAACTAGAGACAAAGAATGAAAAAAATTGGCAGATAAACAAAACCCCACAAAACCTCCAACTATATGAAAGTCTTTGTAACCAGGCCAAAAGACAGATAATCTGTGACAAAAACATACTATAGTGAACCCCAAAATAATTGTATAGCCAATCCCAAGAAATTCTGGTCAACCATCAAGAAACTACTGCAACCAGGGCAAAAAATATAATCCCAATCCATGTCCAAATATTATGCCTCTGGACAATGCTATACAACATAATACCTACTTTGTAGACAGCATAGCATCTATTACAAAACAATTTAGTCATCGTACTGCAGATCACAAACAACAAACAACTATTACCTCTGCATTTACACTTCAACCAGTATCTACAGCCATATACAAAACCTCTTAACCAAACTAAAAATCTGCTCTGCCTCTCAGATAATCTACCTAGTGAATTCCGTAAAATAACAGCAAGTAGCATATGTTACCTCATATCCATACTCATAAATAGATCCATACAGGAACACTATGTCCCCAAAATCTGGAAGAACTCACATATCATTCCCCTCCATAAAGGTGGTACTTCTTCAGACACCAGTAATTTCAGACCAATAGCTAGCCTATCCCCTTCTCTAAAATCTTACAAAAATATAGCCACAAACAACTCCTACCACAACCAAGAAAATCTTCTAACTCAAACTCAGCATGGTTTTTGACCCTCACATAGCACAAATGCAGCTCTTATACGTTTTAGTGATACAGTGAACAAAGCTAGAGATAGCAGTCAACCTGTCTCTGCCATATTCATTGATCTATCAAAGGCCTTTGATACAGCCAGTCATACTAAACTACTAGAGAAAATGTCAGCCTTAGGTCTAACACCAAACACCGTAAACTGGTTCAACAGTTATCTCACTGATAGATACCAATCCATAAAACGGCAATCAGGGCTTTCATCTTTTCTTCTTGTCAACACCAGCATCCCAGAAGGATCAGTCCTTGGTCCTCTCCTCTTTAATATCCTTACAAATTCTCTTCACACTTAAACACAACTTGCTTCTCTCATACAGTACGCTGATGACTTAACACTTACATGTACTTCCGACAACCATACACACCTAACCAAATTACACAAGAATCCCTCACTGACACTAAAATTGGTTACAAAATTCCCAACTACTGCTTAACCCAAAGAAAAACAAACTTTTACTTTTCTGTCCTAAATCTCTGCCTCATGAGATACACAACTTTAAAATATACTCCCTCAACAATACCACTGTAGAAGTGGTAACCAGCACAAAATGATTAGCCATGACCACATACGACAACCTTAAATTTATTTACACATACAAAATGCCATCAAAAAACCACACCAAAAACTAAGCTTACTCTACAGAGCTAGAAACTTCCTCGCCTCCACATCCAGATACATCTTTAGAAATTATCTTCTGCCTTCTCTTCTTTATGGAGCCTTCATCTTCACTATTCTTCAAATCTCACTTACTCAAAAACTTGAACAATGTTACAATAGAATACCCAGATTTGCCGTACCCACCACTGCACTGCATTGAAAACATTAAACTGGCTAGAACTACCCAACTACTTAAAATATATTCAGCTAATAACCACAAATAAAATCATTCATTACCAGCCATCTGCTCAGCCTTAAATTCTATACTACAAAAACACTTCCCTAAATGGCCCCTGCAATCAACTAACCAAGTTCAGCTCACTGTTCATATAAAAACAAAATCAGCAGGGTATTCTCTGTATTCTCACTCCATAGCTAAAACATGGAACACTATGCCCACATCTATAAGGACAAACACAACCCTCAAATCCTTCACACACTTTCTTAAAAACTATCAAAAAATACAATATCAAAACAATACATACACCAGGTTAATCAAACAGCTCCTTGATTTGTAACTGTTACAGCATTACCCTCCATCTTGCTCTTATATTATATAAGTGCTTTCATTCTGGGTTATATTTATATATTTTATATTCATTTTTATATACATTTTCAATATTCAAAAATACTTTTATATAATTTTATATGCTTTTATGACATACAATTTTATTAGGGTGTTAACATTTGTACAACTATATCCACACCTATGTTATATACTTTTTACATCCACATTTATATGTTGATATATTCATTTTAAAGGATTTTGATTTGGCAGAGGTTTTGATCAATTAAGGAAGTGATGTCATGAAAGATTTTCTATTTAAAACAGTTATTTCCTTGTAATTAATTGTATCTGATGAAGTTCCTGTTATAATACCCGGAACAAAAGTGCTTATACTTGTCTACTTGTTGGATTAAATAAAGGAAGCATTTTGGAATTGAGCTGAATGTGTCGGCTTGATTTCAAGTGCACATTGGACTATTTCAGGTTCTTTTGGCTCTCATTCTTTGCATACTTGTGTGACGATTTTCTTGGTTGTTTGTGCTTTTTTCTTCATTCATCTAATATATGTAACAATGGGTTTACTATAGGCATGTCAAAACCACATCAGTCAACCGTTTAAAATGTCTACTCTAAATGTGGAATTCCACATGCAGAAAAGTAAACTAATCCGAAAATGAATACATTGACAACCATGGTTCGATGTATTCAACATACCAGGAGGTGGCGTCACACACCTCCTACTATGAACATTAATGTACCGTTAGACTTTACAGTCAATGGTACATTAATTCTACTGTTTTTCCCCCATGCACCACCCCATGTGGGGGGGGCTGTGCTCCACACCCCCCCCTGCACATTAAATATACTACCTCCAAGATCGCACTTCAGTGAGGAAATGGGCTAATTCCCTGTTTCATACTGAACTGCGATCCCCAGCACAATTTCAAACCCAAATGCTTGATTGACACTACCTGTTTGGTGTAGTGTAGTCGATCAATTTGGGTTCAATATTCTGCCCACTTGGAAACTGCAAGTCGACCATATGCCGATCAACTGATGCAGTTTCCAAGTTTTAATTGTAAACTATAACAATGATGTGCTATCCATCATTGTATATTCTTTCTTGTATGTGAAAATGTTCATTGTTACTCTGTGTAATATGTTAGATGTCTCTGGAGCTTTCTCCCCAGGCCTCCACTGAAAATGGGCACCTACCCAGTCGGATGTTCCTGATAAACAAATTTCAAACAAACAACAAACAAACCTATCCTGAAATAGGTCTGAATATCCCTAGGGAAACTGCTTTCTCCATTTGAGAAAGAGTGGACAAACTTATTTCTTGGACAGAAAGGTCCTTGTGAGTCCTCCGAGTGTGTTTGTACAGCAAGCTAAGAAATAACTGGATTTTGTGGGTTTTCTAAGCATTCCCATTACAAGGTTTGATCCCAACCTCCAGCTAATGCCTGTTTGGAGTTTACATGTTCTCCCTGTGTCTCTGTGGGGTCCCTACCACCTCCAAAAAACATGCTGAGTATTTCCATCTCAAATTCACCATTGAATGGAGCTGTGGGCAACAGCACAGTCTACATGGTGCCCTATGGGAGAAGAGTTGTACAGACCAACCGCTTTGGGCATCTACTGTAATGCACAGACAGTATCTTCAAGATAGGAGAACACAGATCATAGACTGCACACAGTGGCAGGGCTAGCCACATGGCAGTGTAAAATATGGCTCTAGGTGATCCAGTCATGTTGACTAATGTCACTAAAATGGGCATGGATAGTTACTGGTACTAAGTGGGTTGAAGACCCAACCTACTCCAACCTATACCAGGTACCCATGCTAATGGTGGGAGTGGTGTATGTGCTGCTACTGGATAGTGTGTGCCCACCAAAAAGCCTAGCAGCCCTGAGCCAATAAGCTATTTGCTGTCTGGTGTCTAGTTGCCCAAATTGGGTTACCTGGGATAGCTCTGCTGAGCAAAAACTGGACGTAAAACCAATCAACCTGCCAAACATGAAATGAAAATGGCTACACTTAATTTATGTTCACTGATAGGATGCAGCTTGAAGTGGATGACGTGATGATATGGAGGAGGCTGCACATCCTATGTATCCAAGAGACAAGATGGAAGGGCAGTGCAGTGAAGCTACTTGGCTTGGGATACAGAGTCTACTATTTAGAAGGAGGACAGGCTTGAAAAAGTGTAGGAATTGTGGCAAAAGAGAGGCTTCAGAAGGCAGTGAGGGACAGCATCAGAATTAGTGACAGACTCATGGGAATCATGATAAGGCAGTATTCATAATCTCAGTCTATGCCCCACAGCAGGCTTGTGATAGTGAGGAAAAGAGTGCATTCAGTTGCAGGACCCTACTACATAGGTTCATAGGTTCATAGGTTGGTACTAGGCTATCAGCCCTAGGGCCTATACAAGCCTAAACATAACGATTCCCTGGCTATTTCTTCCCACACTATTTACTTCCCTGGACCCCTGTCTAGCAGGGCGACTGACGTGATCCCCGGGGTGAATTTCCTTTCTCCCATCCAATCGTCAAGGTTCCTTTTGAAGAGGACCAAAGAGGCACTCTGCTTGACATGTATGGGCAATCTATTCCAGAGTCTGGGGAGTCTCTGGGTCAAGAACCTATCCCTCCAGCATGTTTTGTTTATTGTGATGACAAGGTTTAGATACCTGGAGTGTGTGGCTCTGAGGGATTGGGATTTCTTTAAGTGTAACATGTCCAACAGCTCTGGGTTTGACATGGCCTTGTATGTTAAGCAAAGATCGCCTCTGAGTAGACTATATGTGACAGAGTATAGCTGGAGTTTTTTAAGGTGGTCAGCGTAGGGCATCTGCTTTAGGCCTGTGATTCTTTTAGTGAGGTATTTCTGTGGCCTTTCCAGTTGTTGCAGATGTCTTGAGAGGTACATACCAAACGGGGCATTGTATTCTATAATGGGTCTAATGAGGGATAAGTACAGTGGGACAATGACCTCCTTTTTTCTGGATGAAAAGCCCTTAGTGATGAGGTGTGCCACATAGAAGGATTTCCTGACTGTTGTGGCGATGTGGTTATCGAAGGTGAGACCACTGTCCACCTGTGTCCCTAAGTCTCTTATCAAACTTTCAGTGTTTAGTGTACTGCCACCTATATGGTAATTCACGGATGCATGTTTTTTCCCAAAGGGGATAACTATACATTTCTTGGCATTGAGCTTGAGCCCATGGCTCTGGCACCAAGCATCTGTTTCTGTAAGGCCCTTTTGTAGAGTATCCACATCATTTGGGGATTCAATAATGGCTCCCAGTTTGCAGTCATCTGCAAACTTTGTTATCCAGAGTCCCTTAGTGTTGGCCTGTACATCAGAGAAGTAGATGCCAAACAAGAGCGGTCCCAGGACTGAACCCTGAGGTACTCCACTTGTCACTTGTCTGGAGCTGGATTTGGAGTCGGCTACTTTTACAGTGTGGGTTCTATCAGTAAACTAGTTAGCAACCCATTGGGTGACGTAGGGATTAATGCCCAGCTTAGTAAGTTTATCTATGATTCCAGAGTGAGGGATGGTGTCAAAGGCCTTGGCAAGGTCTAGATAGGCTGTGTGGACCACCTTACCCTTGTCCATGGCTCTGGGGACTGATTCGAAGAAGTCAATCAAGTTCAGGAGACAAGATTGGCCCTTCACGAACCCAAACTGGGTGGGGTCCAGTGTTTGAAGGTTGCCAATGTCTTTGTTTATAAGTTCCATGATAATACGCTCCATGGCCTTGCAGATAAGGCTTGTCAGACTGATGGGACAGTAGTTTCCAGGATCCAAGGTGGATCCCCCCTTGTGGAGTGGGATAACTGTAGCTGTGCACCACTCAGTGGGCACGAAACCTGAGGTGAGGCTATGATTAAACATGACACTTAGGTGAGGTGCCAGTTCATATTGTAGTTCATGTAGTACACAGCCTGGGATGTCATCTGGTCCCATGGATGCTGTATTCTTAGCTTTGGAGAGTGCTTTTTTTACCTGTGTGGCTGTTATTACCAGAATTTGGCAATCTTCTGGTATTGAGATGGGCCATTTAGGGGGTGAGAGGGGGGTGAAGTTGGCACTGAACTGATCTGCCAGGATATTGGCAATATCCTTGGGATCAGTATATTTAATGCCATTCTGTTTTAGCTCAGAGCAGATCTGAGCATTGCCATTTAGATTCCTGACATAATTATAGAATGCCTTGTTGTTGTCTTTGGAATCTTTGGCAATTTTATTTTCGTAACTAGCTTTGGAGGATTTTATGAGGGATCTCAGTTTCTTACTGAGGCTGGTAAGGAAGTTTTTAGCATCCTGGGATTTTCCTCTTTTCTGCAACAGTTTCTTCCTTTTGTTGTAAAGTTTGTTTATGGCAGGGGACCACCAGATTGGCTTCTTTTTTTTTGGATGAGAGCATCTTGGTTCTATTTGGGATGGCACGATTTATGCATGAATGGATGTGCTCGTACAGTGCCTTAGTGTAGGATTCAGCAGTTGAACTTTCAGCTCCCGTCTGCATGGGTGTCATGAAGTTTGTCACTTCTGACTTGAGTAGCATGAAGTTGGCTTTGGAGAAGTTTTTTATGGAGGTTTCCTTACTGGGGGGTGGGGATGGGATGTGGATGTTAAGGGTGATTAGCTTATGGTCAGACGTGACTAACGAGGGGATGACCATAGGTGTGGAGCATCGATTTCCCATGTTGGTAATGACCAGGTCTAGGATAGTGGAGCCCCTGGTGGGACTATGGATTAGTTGATCCAGGGCATTGGAATTTATGAATTCTAACAACCGTTGGGCAAAGGTGTTGGTACATGAGTAGCTTTCCCAGTTAATGGCAGGGTAGTTAAAATCACCCAGTATTAGGGTGTTTGGTTCTATCTTAATATTTTCCAGTATGTTTAGAAAGGTGTAGTGAGAATCTTGGGGTATGGTGGGGGATCTGTGGCAAGCTACAATTTGGATTGCAGTCTTACCTAGTGTTAGTTGCACCTGGAGAATTTCAGACTCATTGTGTTGGGCAACTAGCCTGGTGGTGTGAATATCCTTGGTGAATATTGACACTCCTCCACTTTTAGTGTTTCAGTCCTGCTTTGGTGGCCGAAAAGTGTGGTAAGAGTTGTAGCCTGGTATTCCAGGGGTGCTCTCTGGAGCCTTGAACCAGGTCTCAGTTACTGCACAGATATCGATGTTCTCCATTTTTTGGAGTGCCTCGAGAGAGTGCATTTTGAGGTTTAGACATCTAGCATTGAGTAGCATTACCTTCAGATTTTGCATGCTTGCACCTGTTACGGTGGTGGTTTTGTTCTTTGAACTTTGCCTAAAAAAGGCACTATAGGGGTGGCAAGAGCCTTAGCCAGTAACCTGAATCCCAGAGGCGACAGGTGCAGACCATCTCTGGCAAAGCATTGTGGTCTGTCCCTGAAGGGACTAATTGAGGAGAAGAAAATGGAAATTTTGGACACAGCTGGTAATAACAAATGTGGTAGATGTGGTCAGTGTTCTTATATCATGGAAGGCTCTAAACTAGTAGGTAAAGGTTTTGAGATCATTTGGCTTAAGTAAAGATATTATTGTTTTTCTAAAGGTGTGGTGTATCTTGCAGTCTGTGATTCCTGTGACAGTTTCTACATAGGAAAATCTATTAGAGCTCTAAAACAAAGAATCTACCAAAATCTTTATGATATAAGACAGAAAAATGAGGGCAATGCCCTCTACAAACATATTAAGAAGTTTCCTACTCATTGACCATGTGGACCTGGGTTCTAGAGGGGATCCTTCAGATGTATATCTTGAGTTTCTAGAACTCAAATGGCAGATCAGAACCAACGCTTGTATTGCACCTGGCCTTAATGATACATTTTCTCTTGGCTCTTTGTTAAGGTTAAAATCAATGTATTTTATTCAATAATCTTTATCAGTGTTTGACCTATGTAAATGTCATTACTTTTATATGAATTGATAGTCTTTTATTCATATAACATTTTTTCAGGGACATTGTGCTTAGGAACACTGGGTGTTTTGACCTTGATGTAGTGTGAACAGGTTTTCACACATGTTTATGTGTTAGGGGAAATTATGTCAAGTCATGTGGGATTTATTCAACCTATGAAATGCTGAATGTGTTTTTAAAAAGGAAATTTCAGTGATTCGTTATTCTGAAAAAGTCTTCTGACGAAAGTGCGCTCAAGAAATCTCTTATTTATTTTATTAAGTACATGGTGTGCGGTTCTGTTGTTGCCTTTCTGTGCATTTTTCCTAGTTTCGTTGCTTGGATTTGGTGTTTTTTGGTGACTTCATAATTTCTCATTTCCTAGACTTTAGAAATATTTTTATACAACCTATAGTTGTATAACTATCATTAACCAATTGGTTGATATGATATAAAAAACTCAGAGCTGGATCTGCCCATATACCCGGGTTCTTAAATGAATCTACAGTTTCAATCACTGTATTAAATATTCACCTTTCAGTTTATCTCTCCTAAATCCCATATGCTTAGTTTTTGATGTATTTATCAGCATATTATTCTCCTGTGCCCCAAATGGTCAATTTAGTCAAGCTCTTTTTAAACATGCCATATCTGTAATCAGTTTACCCAATTTCAAGTCATCTGCATTCAGACTATAGAACACCTCAGATGAAAGTGATAGGTCTGAAAGATACAGGGCCGGATTTAGGAAAGCTTGCATGGAGTTGTAGAGTAGTGTAAGACATCAAACAGGCAATATGTCTGCCATGCGATCCAGGAACAGCTGGCAGGGGCGTGCACATGAGCTGCTAAAACTACTCTTGCACAGACAGCGTCATGGTATGCAAATTACCTCATTTTCTGGTGAAAGCCATGCAAATGAGGTAAATTTGCGATCCAGGAAACACTAACCTGTCCGTGGAAGATTAGTGTTATCTGCAGAAATGTACTCTGTTGGTAACGGAGTACCGTTCTGCAAATAGCTAAACGGAGCTATGACAGCTCCAAATAAAGGATGCATACAGTTGAGGAAGCATGCCAATGGCAAAATATATGGCCATTAGCATTTATAAATGTTTAAAATTATTAAAATCTAACTTTTTTTGTACCCGATCTCCGATGTTTAAGAGATGTTTAAGCTTTAAAAAAACAGAAAATAATTTAAAAGAGCCAAAAATAGCCATTTTCACTAAAATTCTTATCCTGCCATGTAGGTGAATGTTAGGCTGAAGACAACATGGCCACTGAGTAGTGGTTGCTAAGGGGGGGGGGGAGCTCAGTGTGAGAGATGTAACCGTGCATTAGTAGGCAATTCCATGCAAATGAGGATAAGGATAGTGAATCCCAATTTTCCCCAGCATGTGAGCCATGTCCCAAGAGTGTAAGTGTAGGAGTAGGGGAGTAGTAGAGTAGAATATAGGTAACATCATGAGGGGGTTTGTCAGAAAGACTGTAAGCTTATTGGAGCACAGTGTCTTGTGTTTGCCCTGAGTTTCTCAGGATTGCAAGAGGCATGTCTACAGTTGTCCTTTTTGAAAACCAGAAACCAAAGGCGTACACCATGAATATATCTGAAATTTCTTGCAAACGTGCACACAGCATGTGTGCACGTGTCCACTCGTGTCCGCTCGTGTGCGCTTGTTTGGTGGCGATGCCCTGGGCGGAAACAGAAAGGGAAAAGGAAGGAAAAGAAGTAGTAGGAAGTTAACCAAGGAGGACTAGCAGTGCTGCCAGGCGAAATATATCAGAAACAGCCAATTACACATGTAGCAGACTAGGCCATCCCAGCCCAGCACTTTAAACTCTGCAAATAGCATTCTTCCCTGTTTTTTCCAAAGAACTCTGCAACACTCCAGTATAGAAAGAGGGAAAGCTTAAAAACTTTTAAGTCAGACAAAATTTTAGAGGCTGCTCTTGCTATCATAAACCAACATGTGCAAGATGCTGAGGGTGGTGATGTTGTAAATGCTGCTGAGCAACCCACAGTGAGGAGACGGAGAAGAGTGTACAGACCCAGGGTAACCTACCAGGGGTTACATGAGCTGGAGATAGTGGAGAGCTATAGGGTGGACAGAGACCTCCTGCAGCAAATTGTTGAGCTGTGCCGGCCATGTCTCACACACAGAACCAACAGAGGGGAACCCATCCCAGTGGATACCAAGGTATGTGTTGACCTAAGAATACTAGCTACAGGTACCTTCCAGAGACCAACTGGTGATATGATGGGGATTTCACAGGCATCAGCATCCAGGGTACTGCACCAGTTCCTGGATGCCATGTCAGCACATGTCAGTGAGCACATATATTTCCCCAATTCCTGTGAGGCATTGGCCAGCAATATGCGTCTTTTCCACCAAATAGCAGCATACCCTGAGGTAGTGGGAGCAATGGACTGCACGAACATGCACATCAAAGCACCACCCGGTGAGTGGGGTAGTGTCTACATTAACCGCAAGGGCTTACCCTCCTTCAACTGCCAGGTGATGTGCGATGCCCAGGGCATAATAATGAATGTGTGTGCTGGCTGCCCTGGAAGTTATCACGATTCCCACATCTAGCATCTGATGCAGCTGTACCAGAGATTTGCCAGTGGGGAAATCCCTGATGGTCACCTAGTGGGGGATGCTGGATATGCACTGGAGCCGTGGCTGATGGCACCCATCAGAAATGCACACAAACCCGAACAAGAACTCCATAATGAGGCACACACACAAACAAGAAACATAATTGAGCATGTGTTTGTGATGCTCAAGTCATGGTTCCGGTGCCTGGACACATCTGGTGGAGCCTTGCAGTACTCACCAACTGCATGTACCCAAATTGTCATGGTATGTGCCATGCTACACAATATGATCCTGTGGAAACAGCTGCAGCAAGAACAACATGGGGCAGGGCCAAACAGCCCCCCACCATTGCCAAGGCCATCACAAGCACAGTGTGACTCAGAGGAGGAACAACCTGAGCCTGCCCCAGTAGGCAGAAGGAGGCATGCCCAGTATGCCCTGGCCTTGGCAAAGCGGCAACGCATAGCACATACACTGACTCAGTAGGAACCCTGGAAATGACACCTCACTCTGACTCGCACATACAGTAAAAGGGATGCCTAACTTGACACTACCTGTTTTCCAACATGTATAGGGAATGTAATATGTGCATCGAAACATAGGCAGCCTTGCAGCACCACCTGAGGCATGAGTCCCTACTTTAAGTAATATAAAGCACTGCTAAGCAAAATGTACCAGTATTGAGCATATTTAAAAACAATTGCGAGTAGCTGCGCACCAGCAATAACCAACGCAACGTCGGGCAAAGTTAGGCAATGATGGGCAAAGTCGGGCAATGTTGGGCAAAGTCGGGCAAAGTCGAGCAAAGTCGGGTAAACACGCACACACCTGCTTTACTGTTCCTTAACCAGTCAGGTCTGCCAAGCAGGAAAATAAAAAGCAGTGATGGGGCTCGAACTCAGAATACTGTGCACTATAGTCACAGTACTGAACCACTAAGCCATGACAGCATTTCATTGGCACAGACACAACTTAAGTCACTCACTCATACCAGTTGGAGGGGGGGTCACATACCTAACAGTCACAGAAAGCAGGACAATTGTAGACATACGCAAACACAAACAAATGCTGTATCCTGCCCTCTGAAGAGACATATGAGTAACCTCCCCCCAGGCCTATGCAGACAGATAACAGCAGGCCAGGCAGTGTGATGTGGGTTGGGTAGGCTATGAAGTCACACACTAATATGCGTGTAATTGGAAGCTAAGGTCTGTAGTACAGTGGTATACATCAAGCCAGTATGATAGGCAACAGTACAGACTGAAATGGAGTACCTGACATAGCAGTGCAGGCCTAGCAAATGTGTAAGTGTCAGGTGTACCCCTCATCCTATGTACACCAACAGTAACAATCAGGTGTGCCCCCCTGGGTATAAATATACAAATAATAGGTGTCCCCCTTTGTATGTAGAAATGTTGATAAGTCTATGCAAATTGATTCATGGAGGCCCTGCAGGCACAGCGTGCTTCCTCTTGATGTACAACACAAAGGTGAGCCCTGAAGTAAAAACCATCTTGATTTTTCACACACATATAGTATATATGCCCATAGTGGGCATGCTGACACACTTAAACAAATTTAGCAAATTTCAGTCAGCAACATATTGAAAGGTCATACTGGGCATGCTCACACACTTAGGCCATGTCTGAGTACAGCAGTGGGCCACACATATCTGGCAGGTGCAGTTCTTACTCCAGACACTTGTCACTATTCACCAATCCTGCCTTGCGCACACAGACCCATATAATATATTGGACCCCTGTCATAATCAAACTATGTACTACAAGTACTTACGTTGTTCAAAGAAAGTGAAAATACAAAGAAGATCAATAAATCTCCAAACAGTATCATCAAGAAACAATGAGCACTCCTACCATTATCCAAGCCATGTTCTGGCAAAAATATTGCCAAAGAGTCCATAGAGAACCATGAAGCTTTCTTTCGCTATTTCATAAATATCAATGTAAACTCATATATGTTCTGAGTCAGTGCAATGTGTAAATGAATACATGTACATGACTGACATTGCCAACATCTTGTCAGACAGGTACATGCATATTTACCCCCCTCTCACTGACAAAAGGACCCATTATCATACCTGGAGATTGTGAAAACCCAGAAATCACATATACAATGGTTAAACAGCTCTATCCAAACCTAAAAACATGGTGTCTATGGGATGACATGGTTTCCCTGGCTGTGTCATATGTGAACTCCAAAACAAACAGACCCTGCACCTGAACAATCTGTTGAGACTCATCCTATGTACAGGATATGAAACTGTTGAATGGGTTACAGCAGGATAGGAAACTAAATGGGTTACAGCAACTTTTGGCACACTCCACAAGTGTTGGTGCACAACAAACCATGGGAACTATAGTCTTATAAGCCTAATAAGCCTGATCTGCAAGGCCATGGAGTCCATCATTATGGAACTCATAAACAGAGCTATTGGGAGCCTACAAACACCCAACCCCACCCATTGTGGTTTGGTCAGGGGCAGATCATGGTTCCTAAACCTGCTAGACAGTTGTCAAGGCAGTCACCCAGGACATACATCAATGAAATTAGCTCCACACGGCCTACATAGACCATGAAAAGCCCTTTTCCAACATCCCACACACATGTCGCATCCACAAAATCAACAACCTGTGCATAAACATGTATGTCATCTGATGGATTGCCAACTGGGGCACATATAGATCCCACAAGGTAAGAACTGTGGTCTCCTGTTCAAGCTGGTAAGAATTGCTGTCCCCCATGGCTCAGTCCTGGGACTCCTCCTGTGTGGTGTATAATTTTCAGAAATACAGTCAAACACACGAGGGCTATGTTTAGCAAAGTTTGTGGATGACTGCAAACAGGTTGTCATAATCGATGTTTGGGACAACAGAGACATCCTTAAAAAGGGTCTCAGTCAGACAGATGTGGTGTCAAAATTATGGCCTCCAGCTACAGTCATACAAATACCACATAGGTGCCAACACCCTAAATATGGAGGTAATAATATGGGATCTATGGACACATGTGGATAGTCATCTCTACTTCCAGAAACACATTCACAAAGTGGTTAGAAAATCATGATATGTGTTCCCACAAATTGCCAAGGTCTTTGCATGTAAGTCAAAGGAGGTTCCTTCTACTCATCAGTCATCAGACACATCAGAGAGTATCACGGCACACTTGTGATGAATCTGACTAGGCACCTTCAGCAGCTGGAAAGACTACTGAAGTACTTCAACAAGAGGACTACTGGCCTCAAACAGTTGCCCCATGCAACAAGACTGAATTTAACTCATTCTGTACCCTGTTGCATACTGTCTCCTCAGGCGATCTCTGCCCAACAGACAGGTCCATGTCTAATGCAGAACTGATGTACATGAGCTATCTGAAGTAAACCCAAGCTCACTGTGCCACATGCTCTAGGGATATCATCATCACAACAATAAATAGAACATGTTGGAGGGATATATTACTAACTCACAGACTTCCCCTGATTTGGAACAGGCTCCCAACCTACATTAAGCTGAGTCCCTAACTGACACTCTTCCAGAGGAGCCTTGATGATTGTATGTGAAACTGAACTGTCACACCATGGATCACTTCATCAGCTCTACTTCACAGAGGCCTAGGGAACTAACCAAATGTATGGTGATAGCTGCACACTCTGGCCATGCTAATATATGCCTTCAGCCAGATAGCCTATTACCTACCTATCTACATATATATATATATATATATATATATATATATATATATATATATATATGGGGGGAAACACAGTATAATAAGCCAAAGATAGATGGGCAGAGATGTGTGGAAGAGAGTGACCATGACAGGGAGCCATCCAGGACTGTCCCAGCCAGCACACATCCCAATGGCACAAAAGACATGAGGTGCACATCTCACCCAGTGTACATAACAGGCACTAGTATCTGTAAGCATTACAGTGTATGTGGTCCATGTGCTTGCTGTACAACATGACTGTACAATGAAGTACACATCTACTATCTTTAGACATGTACCTGTCACATAGGTTCATAGGTATGTAGTAGACTATCTTCACGAAGGCATATATTAGACTAGCCAAGTTGTGCAGCTTTCACCACGCCATTGGGTAGTCTACCAAGCTATAGTTCTAATTGTTAGTACCCTAAGCCCCTTTCTAGTGGGGCTGCTGATGTGATGCCTGGCGTGAATTGTCTGTTTCCCATCCACTCATCAAGGTTCCTATTGAAGAATGTCAGTGAGGGGCTCTGTCTGATGTACATTGGGACTATGTTCCACAGTAAGGCAAGTGTCTGGGATGTTACTCTGTCCCACCAGCATGTTGTATTCATTGTTGTGATGAGGTTCATACCCCTGGAGTGTGTAGTGCAACTCAGTTTTGTTATCCGTAGATGGAGCATGTTCAACAGTTATGTATTGGACATGGCTCTGTATGTTAGGCAGAGTGTGCCTCTGAGTAGGTGGTACGCAAAGAAGAGCAGATTTAGTTTTACCAGTTGTGTTGCATAACACAACTGTTTGAGGCCAGTAGTCCTCTTAGTGAGGTACCTCTGTGGTCTCTACAGCTGCTGGATATGCTTAGTTGAGTACATCCAAAATGGTGCATTGTACTCGATGATGGGTCTAATGACTTAAGAGTACAGGGCCACCACTACCTCTTTTGATCCTGATGCAAACCCTTTGTTTATTAGGTGGGCCACATAGGATTTCCCTTCTGGAGAATATTTGTGTCATCCAGGGAATCTATTATGGCAAACACTTTACAGTTCCCAGCAAACTTAGTCAATCACAACCCTCCTGTGTTGGCATGTACTTTTGAGAAGTCTATACCAAACAGGAGGGACCCCAGGACTGAACCCTGGGGGACACCAGTTGTTACCGGTGCAGAGTCTGTCATGTAGCCAGCAACTCTTAATTTGTGGGATCCATCTGTGAGCCAGTTTGCAATCCATCTTGTGATGTATGGATTCATGCCCAGTTTGGTGAGTTCATCTATGATACCTGACTGTGGAATGGTGTCAAAGGCCTTAGTGAGGTATAGGTAGGCTGTGTGGAGCTCATTTCAATCATCTGTAGCCTGGGTAACTGTCTCAAAGAAATCCACCCAGTTCAGGAGGCGTGATCTGCATTTGATGAAGCCACACTGGGTGTGCTCAACTATGTGAAGGTTACCAATGTCTTTATTATTGACTTCCATTATGATTGGTTCCATTGCCTTCAGATCAGACTCATCATGTTCATAGAGTATGAATGCCAAGGGCCTTTTGTGGCCCCACACCTGTGGAGTGGGAAGAACATTGCTGTGCAACATTCTATGGGTACATATCCTGTAGAGAGCATGTGAAGAGAGGTGTAAGTATCCTTGAAGAATATGGATACATCCCCACCCTATGTGCTATGATCCAGGTTCTGATGCTGGAAGGTATGGAATGAGTAGTATCCTGGTAGTGCTGGTGTGCTCTCTGGAGCCTTGAACTAGGTCTCTGTTACTGCACAGATATCAGTATTCTCCATACTGAGAAGTGCCTCGAGTGTGTGCATCTGGAGGCTGAGACTTCTGGCAATGAGTAGCATTTAGCTCACTTTGTGGTTATTTGTGTTGGTTACGGGGTTTGGTTTGCCCTGAGTGACCGGTGTTCCACACCTGAAGTCAACACCTCATTGGTCCGATCTGACCATAAGCTAATTACCCTATATATCCACATTCTGCCCCACCCCCTATTAAGGAAACCATGTTAAAAAATATCTCCAAAGACAACTTCATGATTCTTAAGACAGAAGTGGTGAACTTCAGGACACCCATGCAGATGGACAATATAGTTAGGTCTACTGAATCATATACAATCACACTTTATAAGCACTTACATGAGTGCATGGATCATGCTATCCCAAACAGAACCAAGATGCTATCCTCCAAGAAAAGGAAGCCAATCTGGTGGTCCCCTGCCATAAACAAACTGCACAACAGAAGGAAGAAACTGTTGCAAAAGTGGAGGAGCTCCCTGGTCAGCCTCACTAAGAAGCTGCGATCCCTGATAAAATCCTCCAAAGCTAGTTACAAAAACAAAATCACCACTGATTCTAAAGGCAACCACAAAGCATTCTATAGCTATGGCAAGAATCACAATGGCAATACTCAGATCTGCTCTGAGTTACAGCACAATGGCACTAAAAATACAGACCCAACTGATATTGCCAACATCCTGGCAGATAGGATCAGTGCTAACTTTACCCCCCTCTCATCCATGAAAGAGCCCATCTCCATACTGGAAGAATGCAAAGTTGCTGTCATCACAGCTGCACAGGTGAAAACCACTCTCCAAAGCCAGGAACACAGCATCCATGGGACCAGATAATATCCCAGGCTGTGTTCTACATGAACTACAGAACGAACTGGCACCACACCTAAGTACCATGTTCAATCATAGCCTCACCTCAGGCTTTGTGCCTGCTGAATGGCGCACAGTGATGGTTATCCCACTACACAAGGGAGGAGCCACCATGGACCCCGGGAACTAGTGCCCCATTAGCCTGATGAGCCTGGTCTACAAGGCGATGGAACGTATCATCATGGAACTTATAAACAAAGACATTGGCAATCTCCAAACTCTGGACCACAACCATTTCAGGTTTGTAAAAGGCAGATCATGTCCCCTAAACCTGATGGACTTCTTCGAAGCAGTCACCAAAGCCGTAGACAAGGGTAAGGTGGTTCACACAGCTTATCTAGATCTTGCCAAGACTTTTGACACCATCCCCCACTCTGGAATTATAGATAAACTCACTAAACTAGGTATAAATCCCTATGTCACAAGAGGGGTTGCCAACTGGCTCACTGACAGAACCCACACTGTGAAAGTAGCAGACTCCAAGTCTGACTTCAGACCAGTGACAAGTGGAGTACCACAGGGTTCAGTCCTATGTCCTGTCCTGATTGGTATCTACTTCCCTGAAGTACAGGCTAACACAGAAGGTCTTTGGCTAATGAAGTTCCCAGATGACTGCAAAGTAGGGGCCATAATCAAAACTACTAATGATGTGGACATTTCGTGAGGACCAAAGGGCCTCACTGAGACAGATGCCTGGTGTCAAAGCCATGTCCTCAAGCTCAATGCCAAAAATGCATTGTCATCCCCTTTGGTATAAACTCTGTACCCATGAACTACAACATAGGCGGTAGTAAACTTAACACTGAAAGTGTGATAAGAGACCTTGGGACACTGGTAGTCAGTAGACTCTCCTTTGATAATCACATCGCCACAGTAGTAAGGAAATCCTTTGACGTGGCACACCTCATCACAAAAGGTTTCTCATGCAGAAAAAAAGAGGTCATTGTTCCCCTCTACTCATCACTCATTAGATCCATTATAGAGTACAATGCCCCTTTTGGTATGTACCTCACAAGACATCTACAACAACTGGAAAGCACACAGAAATACCTCACAAAGAGGATTAGTGGCCTCAAATACATGCCCTGCATAGGCTGTCTCAAAACACTCCAGCTTTACACTGTCACATATCGCCTACTCAGAGGTGATCTCTGCCTACCATACAAAGCTATGTCAAACACAGAGCTGTTGGACATGCTTCACTTAAAGAAATCCCAATCTCTCCAAGCTTTGGGCCCAAAACCCAGACCGAAATACAAAAGGAGGGGGTGTATTCATTTTCATAAAGGATACCCACACCTCCAGGTTAGTGGCACAGCACGAGGCCTCGGAGACCATCCAAGTGCAACTAACAGTGGGCAAAGCTGATTATCAGACCGTAGCCTGCTACAGATCACCTATCTTGTCTCAGGACCCTCACTGAGCATTCCTGAGAACACTGGAAAATATAAAGGTCCTACCAAACACCATGATATTAGGAGATTTCAACTACCCAAACAATGACTGGGAGAATTACTCAAGTACAAACTCCTTTGCCCAATCCTTCCTAGAATTTATAAACTCAAATGCCCTGGAACAGCTGGTCACTACACCCACTAAAGGTGACAACATACTGGACCTGATCATCACCAACATGGGGGATCGGTGTTCCACACCAGAGGTTAACCCCTAACTGGTAAGATCAGATCATAAAGTAATCACACTGGACATCCACATCCAGTCAAGGAAACCACTGTGAAAAACTTTTCAAAAGCAAACTTCAACACTTCTCAAGACCCAAGTGGAAAGTGTCAAAGACCCCTTGCCACAGGATAATGCTATCCAATCCACAGAATCCTTTACAAGTGCATTATATGAGCATCTACAAGGATGCATGGATTAAGCCATCCTGAGTAAAACCAAGACTCACTCCTCCAAAAAGAGGAAACCAGTCTGGTGGTCCATGGCCATAAATAAGCTATACAACAGAAGGAGGAAACTACTACATGATAGAGCAAAATTCCAAAAAGGAAAGGCATCACTGATCATTATTAGCAAGAAACTACGATTGCTCATAAAATCATTCAAGGCCAGTTTCTAAAGAAAAATTACCAAGGAATCTAAAGATAACCACAAAACCTTCTTTAGCTATAACAAATATTTAGGTGGCAACTCTAAGATATGCTTTGAGCTACTGCAAAATGGCAAAAAATACACTGAACCAACTGACATTGCCAACATCCTGGTAGACAAGTTTAGTGCAAACTTCACCCCCCCCCTCACCTCCAAAATGGCCTGTGTCCATCCCAGAAGAATGCAGAGCCCCAGACATCACGGACATGCAGGTAAAAACAGCCCTCTCCAAAGCTAAGAACACAGCATCAATGGGATTGGATGGTGTCCCAGGCTGAGTCTTACACGAGCTCCAAAAGGAACTAAATCCTCACCTAAATTCACTGTTCAGACTCAGCCTTATCACAGGCTATGTAGCCAGAGAATGGTGTACAGCAACAGTCATCCTGCTCCACAAAGGTGGTGCCACAACAGAACCTGGGAACTATCACCCTATAAGCCTGACCAGCCTGGTGTGCAAAGCTATGGAGCAAATTATCATGGAACTCATAAACAGAGACAGTGGGAAGCTCCAGACACTGGACCCTACCCAATTCAGCGTTGTTAAAGGCAGATCCTGCCTCCTAAACCTAGTTGACTTCTTTGAAACAGTTACCCAGGCCATAGATGAAGGGAAGGTAGTCCATACAGCTTACCTGGACCTCACTAAGGCCTTCAACACCATTCCCCACTCTGGCATCATAGACAAGCTTACCAGCTTGAACATTAATCCCTATGTCATGAGATGGGTGGTGAACTGGCTCATGGATAGAACACACATGGTCAGAGTTGCAGGTGCCATGTCTGACTCTAAACCAGTCACAAGTGGCATCACACAGGTCTCGGTCCTGGGACCCCTCCTGTTCAGTATATACTTCTCTGAGGAACAGACAAGCACAGGAGGACTATGGCTGACCAAGTTCACAGATTACTGCAAACTGGGGGCCATATTGAACTCTCTGGCTGACACAGACATCCTCCAGAAGGGTCTTACAGAGACAGATACCTGGTGTCAAAACCATGGCCTCAAGCTGAATGCCAAAAAATGCATAGTCATCCCCTTTGGAAAAAACAAAGTGCCCACGAATTACCACATAGGTGGTAATCCACTAGGTACGGAAAATGTAATTAGGGACCTGGGGACCCAGGTAGATAGTAACCTCTCCTTTGATAATCACATTGCCAAAGTGGTTACATATTCCTTCTATGTAGCCCACCTAATCACAAAAGGGTTCACCTCTAGATCAAGAGAGGTCATTGTGCCCCTCTACTCATCAATCATTAGGCCTATAATAGAGTACAATGCCCCATTTGGTATGTACCTTAATTGGCACATGCAACAGCCAGTAAGACCACAGAAGTACCTCATCAAGAGGATCATGGGCCTCAAAGAGATGCCCTATGCAGCTCGACTAAAGAAACTCCAGCTCTACTTGGTTGCTTACTGCCTGCTCAGAGGTGATCTATGCCTGATGTATAAGGCCATGTCCAACCCGGAATTAATGAACATGCTCCACCTTAAGAAAAACAAATCTCTTAGAGCCACACACTCCAATGAATTAAACCTCAGCAAAGCAATAAACAGGAAGTGCTAGAGGGATAGATTCCTGTCCCAGAGACTTCCCTCACTCTGGAACAGAATCCCAGTTGATGTTAGGCAGAGCCCCTCACAGACTCTCTTCAAGAGGAATCTTGATGAGTGGATGGGAAATTGTAAATTTACCCCTGGGATCACTTCAGTGGCCCTGCTAGACAGAGGCCCAGGAAACTAATTTAAAAGGGAGGCAAAAGCCAACAAATTCTGGCTAGGCTTATAAATGCCCTTGGGCAGATAGCCTAGTACCTACCAATGAACCTATGAAGCTACACGCTCTAGGGACCTAAACCTCATCACCACAATAAACAGAACATGCCAGAGGGATAGATTCCGGTCCCAGAGACTTCACATACTCCAGAATAAACTACCTATCTATATCAAACAAAGCTCCTCATTAGCACTCTTCAAGAAAAATCTTGATGATTGGATGGGAAATAGGAAATTCACCCTGGGGAT
Organism: Protopterus annectens; assembly: GCF_019279795.1. Lineage (NCBI taxonomy): Eukaryota > Metazoa > Chordata > Ceratodontiformes > Protopteridae > Protopterus > Protopterus annectens. The sequence goes on along the minus strand of NC_056746.1, from coordinate 1,428,902,169 downwards.
CACTTCTGTGTCTCTGCTCGACAGTGGCACAGGAAAATAAATTTCTTGGGTGGCAAAAGCCAGGGTACCTTTTTGGCTTGGCTTGTATAGGCCCCAAGGCTGATAGCCTAGTACCTACCTATGAACCTAAGAACCTTTGAGCCTTGCCTAAAAAAGGTAATATGGGGACAGCAAGAGCCTTGGCCAGTATTCAGAAGCATAGGGGCGACAGATGCAAACCATCTCTAGCAAAGCAACAAGGCTTGTCTATCATGTCATCACTGACTGGATCCCCTTTGAATGACGCCATAAGCTCAGCCAATTGTTGAAGTTTATCGTCTTTATGTTATATTGCAGTATCATGTAGGTGAAGGTAAGATGCTACTCAAGGTTTGACCCTGTGTGTGCCAGCATGTGGTGCATCAACCCATATATGATATGGTCATGGCCTATGCATACAATACACTCACAATACACCTAGTATGATAAGCCTGCCGAGGTTAGAAAATGTGAAAAAAACCTTTGTGCAGACTGTCAGCAAATAATGCCTGTATTGCACCCTGTAACTCCATATTGCTTGCTGAAGTGTAAAGAAGTACTTAGTTTGGATTAAGAACACTGCACTTGCCAAGTGTGTGTGTGTGTGTGTGTGTGTGTGTGTGTGTGTGTGTGTGTGTGTGTGTGTGTGTGTGTGTGTGTCTGTCTGTCTGTCTCTCCCTGGGGAGGAGCAACCTTTTTGGAAACTACTCACACACCTTAAAAATGGTATACTCATCTTTGTCGTCTGATGATTTCACCAACCTACAAATATACCTGTGGAAAAATGAATTCCCAGTAATGTGTATAGGGCATTGTGTAAATGCGTACTGCTGTAATATCATAATGTAGATAGGTACGGGTTTGACTCCTGCACTTGCAAATTGTGTGTGTGTGTCTCCCTGAAGAAGAGCAACGTTTTTGTAGACTACTCACACCCCTTAAAAGTGGTATACTCATCTTTGTTGTCTGATGATGTCACCAACCTACAAATATACCTGTGGAAAAGTGCAATTCCAGAAATGTGTATAGCGTGTCATGTAAATGCATACTGCTGTAGTATCATAATGTAGTTAGGTAGGGGTTTGAATCCTGCACTTCTCAACTGTGTTTGTGTGTGGGATTGCCTGGGGAGTCGCAACCTTTTTGGAGACTACTCACACACCTTAAAAGTGGTATGCTCATCTTTGTCAAGTTTGATGATGTCACCAACTTACAAATGTGGAAAAGTGAAAACCCAGTAATGTGTATAGCATGTTGTGTGTATGCGTACTGCTGTAATATCCTAATGCCGTTATGTAGGGGATTAAATCCTCCACTTGCCAAGTGTATGTCACCCAGAGGAGGAGCAACCTTTTTGGAGACTACTCACACCCCTTAAAAGTGGTATACTCATCTTTGTCAAGTCTGATGATGTCACCAACCTACAAATATACCTATGGAAAAGTGCAATCCCAGTAATGTGTATAGCGTGCCATGTAAATGCATAATGCTACATTATCATAATGTAATTAGGAAAGAGTTTGAATCTCGCACTTGCTGACTGTGTGTGTGACACCATTGGCCAATGTAGAGTGGGTTTTGATTTTTCTAGTGTATGACATATCACAATGACAACCGTATGTGCATTACACATGTAAGGTAGCTGTGGGTCAAATCCATATACATACATGTGACCTCAAGTATTTCATAGGTGGATACTCTGCCTTCTCCATGAACGCATGTGTTATCTTTGCCAGAGCGTGCTGGTGCTTTCCAGACCTTAGGTCACTTCTGTATGCTTGTGACAAGCTTAGCCACTGCAGTGATTCCTGGGCTACATCTTCCGTTTCACATCCACTCATCATGGTTTCTATTGAAGAGTGTGAGTGAGGGTTTATGCTTGAGGTATATCTGAAACCTGTTCCAAGGCAAGCAAAGATGACTAATCATTATAGGTGTGCAACAACCTCTGTGGATCTGCATGCAAACTCTTTATTGCTTATGTGCTCCACAGAGGGATTTCCAAAACCCTTTGGTAATGTGATCATCAAAGAAGAGATGACTTAACACATGGCTCTATGTATACAGTAGTACCTGTTCCACATTTTGGGGGCTACTACCTATGTGGTACTCTGGGGATACTTTGTTTTTTAAAAGTGGATAACTATGCTTTCTTAGGCTTATAGCTTTACAGCATGACTTTGACACCAGGTATCTGTCTGTATGATACCCTTTTGGAGGATGCGTGTGTCATCTGGAGAATAAAGTATAGCCCACAGTATGCATTGTCATCAAACGTGGGCAGACATATCCCTACTGTGTTTGCTTGTACCTAAGAAAGCTATATGCCAAACAGGAGTGGTCCCAGGACTGAGTGCAGGTGAATACCACTTGTTACTGGCATAGAATATTACATGGAGGCTGCAAATGTTACTGTGTGTCCTACATCTGTGTGTCAGTTGTCAAGCCATCATCTAACAATCATTTATGGTCAGTCTGTTGAGGTTATGTATAATACCAGTATGTGGGATGGGTATGAATTGCTGGTGAGCTATAGCTTGGCTGTGTTGACCTACCCTCCCTCACCTATAGCCATGTTGACTGGCTTGAAGTCTACTAGGTGCAGGAGCAATAATCTCGCCTTTAGAGAACCTAAGTGGGTATGGTGTAGTGTTTGCAGGTTCATAATGTCTCTGTTAATTAATTCCATAATGCTGTGCTCCATAGCCTTCCAGATAACATTGGTCTGGCTTATAGGGTGAGAGTTTCCAGGACCTGTTGTAGTTCTACCCTTAATCAATTTATGTTAACATTTGCACTGGGTGTGACGAGGGTGGACAGGTTTAAGAATAAGTATATTAGAGGGTCAGGCCAGGTTTGAAGGTTAGTAGACCATGCCAGATAGGCAGGATTAAGTTGGTTTGTACATGTGCTGAGTAGGGATGCAGAGTATATTGTGAAATAGATGCTAAGGATGAAGCCGCCAGGTAACAGGACAAGAGGAATGCCTAAGATGAGGTTTATGGCTGCGGTGAGAGAGGACATGCAGGTGGATGATGTGATAGTGCAAGATGCAGAGGCCAGGAAGAAATGATGTACTGTGGTGACCCCTAATGGGAGCATCCAAAAGGAGAAGAAGAAGATGTTGTAGCTCAACACTTGTGAACTGTGAACACCATTACCGTGCGTCATTCCACAAGTATGTAACCTGTATAGAGGCTGCATCTGGACAGAGCGTTTAGGTGAGTGGTGACTTCATATGTCAGCTTGTGTATGACACAGCCAGGGACACTGTCCAGTACCATTGCCCCTGTGGTGTGTACTTTGGTAAAGAGATGTTTTAACTAGAGTGTCTGTGAATCATCAGGTTTTACATTCTTCAGGTCTGGAAATGTGGCCCTTGTGTAATGACAGGGTAGTGAAATCCGCATTCAAACTGTCTGACAAGGAATTGGTAATGTCAGTCAGATAAGTGTACTTTGTGACCATTTACATTAACTGTGACCCGATCTGAGATTTCCTCTGTGGATTATGAACAACACTGAAGAAAGCTTTAGTGTTGTCTTTGGAATCCTTGCCATTTTGTATTTTGAAGCTTGCCTTGTATGTTTATTGAGGGATAGTATTTTCCCAATCATACTGACCAGAGACGTTATCCCTTCTTGGTATGTAACTCTTTTGGTACAGCTTCACACCTTCTATTATATATTTAGTTTATGGCAGGGATCCATGAGACTAATGCACTTTTACTGTATAAGTGAGAACTTCTTGTGTTTGCGATAGCACGGTCCATGCAACCCTGTAGGTGAACAGTGTGCATTAATAAAGGATTATGCAGCTGGGACAGTGTTAACCTTAGTAATGCAAACCAATGACAGATAGCAACAATAGCATCACCAACAGCACAGTGTCAACCCATGTCATACACATACATGTGTACTCAAGTTCCGAAATGTGTGTAGTACAATGCATACTGGCCACTAATAGAAAGTATGGAGTGTTAACACTGGCCAATACAGGGCATGTCACCCTGTCCATGTGTCCAATATGCACGTACATGCAGACAGTGCACCTCCACCATGTTCGCAAATGTACACCTGCAGACCTATGCTGCATACACCCCACACTTACTCTTCACTGTATAACGCATGCTGACACAACCACACACACATCAGCCAAGTGGCACATGGGCAAACAAAACACAACTGGAATAAACACTGGTGGAAACAATACAACATTGCTAATTACAGGTTTAATGTATCATGACTGCTCAGCTACACCTTCAAGGATATAATTGCACTTTACTGCTGACAACATGCTACACATTCAACCATTGCTATAATTTATTAAAGTCACCCTGTGCATCAGCGCCATATTAGCCTGTTCCTGTATCAATGTTACAGATGACAGGAGGTGGCAAAGGTTTCATCATATGCACAGGGTGTGTTGTTGGCTTGCCAGAGGCCTACACTGAGTCATTCAATTGACATGTGTGTGTGAGTGTGTGTATGAGAGCCGTGAGTACTGTTAAGGCTAATGTTGATGTAATGTATGCGGGTATGTGTTTGCCTTAGGTTTATGGTTTATGTGTGTGTGTCTGCATGCACACAGTTCCACTATGTGGCTGCCATATATGGGAATTTGTGAGACAGCTACAGACTATACTTGTCAGGCTTTACAGATCACCATCTCTGGCCACGGATACGGAACCTGTGCCTGGCAGGGGTGCTACAGACAGTATCAGGTACTAATCCAGACTGGGTACTATCCAAAGAGGTTGACATATGTCCACTGGATCCAGGTCCTTGCTGGGACTGGCCAGAGCCACGTGCACGTGGTCTTCTAGAATGGTCTATGGACAGCCCCCCCCCAACATTGCTGGGGCTGGTACTGGCACTACGGGAGCATCTGTGACTTGCTGGATGTCCACGGTGACCTCCAGTTGCTGATGTTGCTGGAATACATCCCCGTTGATGTCTCAACCATCCCGTACTGTTCTGACATATGGACATGACATTGTGGAGGACATCCAATGTCTCACCCCAACGTCTATCAATGACCACAGTGTAATTACATATGGCACCTGCTAGGTCAAAGATACTGTCATTTACAGAGGTGTTATGAGCCCTCTGTGCCCTTAGTGCATGTCTGGTGTACTGCTCCATTCATGTCTGCACTTCCATGACAGCCTGGAACATGCATGTGGAAGAAAGAGGTGTGGCACGTCTGCCAGGGGCATGATGACCAGCAGTGCTCTGACGTGAACCCCTGGGCATCTGCCTATGTGGTACCATTACATTCCAGACATCTGGCTATGGCTGCTGTGTCCTGATACATGTGCCATAGATAGCACACTGTCCTGGCCAGTGCCAACCGTACACTGTTCCTCAGCTAAGGGCAAAGGTGATGATGGATGTACAGGCAGTATGACTGTGTGCATGGATGGGGTGGAGACTTGTGTACTGTCAATTGGTGGCCCAACAACAGATCTTGATAAACCTGCCTGTGCCTCAACACACCTATCATCATAAACACTGTCTCAGTGACATCAGGTTCCCTGCTGTACTGAACCAGCCCCACTTCGGCACCTGTGAGAGGAAAACAGGAATCACACTTTAAGAACTAAACATGATGTCAGACCACATGCACACACGCACACATGCACACATGCACACATGCTCACATGCACACATGCACACATGCACACATGCACACATGCACACATGCACACATGCACACATGCACACATGCACACATGCACACATGCACACATGCGCACATGCACACATGCACACACACAAAATACACTCCTCCCTAAAGCAGACACACACAACACCAGCAATCTCAGAACATACACAATAGCAGGTGATGGTGAGGTACAGTATCACAAGCAAAACAGTCATAACACACATGTCAGCATGCAGGACATGTGTTGCTCAACAGCATGCAGTGCAAGTGTAGACAGTCCTTGTTACTAACAGTATACATGGCTTTGATGCATGTGTTTTGTTATTAGGTGATGGGCCTCCCCCTGGAACACAATGCGTACATGGACACAACATTGCTGTGCAGGTATTCAAAACTCAATAGCATCACAAAACATATATGTGTCAGTTGTGCAAATGGTGATTGGTATGCATATTGTTTAGGAGTGCATATGTGTGCACACACACATCATTATGGTGTGTAGCAATGACAGGTATGTGTAGTACTGTGGTTACAATAACTGGATGGGGTATAGTACCATAGGACGAAACCAAAGAGCACGCATGTGGGACAGAGTGCAAAGGTCCAAACCAATCGTACAAAAAAACAAAAAATGGACCAGCACAATGATAATGCAGGCAAAAATATTTATTATAAACTGAATACCATGAAACAAAATAATTAGTGAGCAAACCGGTTTCGGCTGAGAAAACAGCCTTCTTCAGTGCTGAAACAAAGTTGAATAATTAGTTAAACAGCTTGAAACATCCTGGTCTTTTATATATACTCATTTAAAGAGATATTGCCAAAAAAAACATCACAAGACATATATGTGTCAGTTGTGCAAATGGTGATTGGTCTGCATATTGTTTAGAGGTGCATGTGTGCACACACGCAACATTACGGTGTATAGCAATGAAAGATATGTGTATTACTGTGGTTACAATAACTGGATTGGGTATAGTACCATAGGCCATCATCATGAAGCATCGTGAGGTCACTCAAGGCTACAAATGTTTCACAAACCAGTACTAATCATGCTGTGCCGGAACTTTACTACCTTGGCTAAATTCACCATTTCACAACCAGTTGTTACATGAGTTTGTAAGGAGGCCAATAAGGAGCATTCCCTGACATGAATGTGTAGTGTGTTGCAGAGTGTTTAAATGCCCCATGATAGGCCTCTACCCCTCAGGTATATTATGTGTAATGTGTGAATGAGATTTTGGAAACTGGAGTGTGTCTTTAAAGAGGGTTTGGGAATCCTTTATGTGTAGCATGTTAAAATGTTCTGTGTATGAAATAGATGTGTATGTTATGTGCATGTTAAGTATCAACTGTGCCTATGGAATAATCACTACAGTCTAGTCACATTTGTTTGAGATGGTCTGGGTATTGCATGTGTTTGAAGCAGCTAATCACATTAGTGAGTTGTGCGTGGTCTTACACCAAGCATTCACAGCATGCATTATGGGTAGGTCTGTTACATGTGTACATGGCCTAGAATGTAACCATGAAATGCACTTTTTATTTACAATAATAAATGTAGAACACACACACCAGCATCTGTCCACTGCATTGATGTCACCCCAGAGGGACCTACATAGAGATGAGACAGTTTGTCAGTGGCCACAACTGTGGCATTGCTACTGTGTATTTGCAATCTTACAGTACAACAACAGTTTACATTCACAGGGCTACAGATTATGTTCCAAATGATCAGCATTGCACAACAACAGGCTCCACATCATATGCCATGTTACCTACATGCTCCATGTGTGCTTGCTGGGTGGCTCCAAACTCCATCATGGTGTATGTCTGCTGCTGTTGTTGTTGGGCAGGTGCCACCAGGCTCAGGAGAAGCTCCTCCACTCTGGTGAGGGGGGGTGGATATTAACACCACCTCCTGTTGCAAGCTGTTGTCTCCGCACATCAGCAGCATGCTGACAGACATGTCTGAGAAGATCACTGCAGTGGTGGTGTACCTGTTCATATGTCCGGTTATGCAGACCTACTTCATTTACCCTGCAGACAACATCTTGCCCCATTGCAGTAAGCTCCTGCTGGCCCTGTCTGGTTCGTGAGAACGTGAGACTGTAGTGTTGAATCATACTGGTAGTAATTATGTCATCTTCAGCACTACTGTAAGTGGGGTTCCTGCGATGTGCCATGATCCTGGATGACATAAATATGAAAATATGTCTGAGCAAGTCATATGGCACATTTAACATTATACAGTACAGATATTACTGAACTGCCATATATAGCAACCTATTAGCTAACCAAGAGTGAAACACTTTAACTGCCACTTATTACTGCTCACCCCACAACTGCTTGGAAGTGCCTGGCTCACTCTCAATCTAATGAACCATGTTCTGCACAGCAACAAAATAAAATCACTATATAAGACTATACAAGAGTACCTGGCACACTGTATGCAACACGATGCACACCCTAGCCACAGCAGATATACATCAAGCTGATGTGTAAAGAAATATATCATCCATCACAATGAGTGTAAGGTCCAGTAAATGTATTACTATTATGCCACACAACTTGTTAATGACAAACCCGTGTCCAAAATATGTGCACAATTGGGAATATAGGTCGCATACTGCTGTAGTTCACTGTGAATGTTGCTAGATATGCAGTTATATGTTTTACCACACATATGTCAAAAGACATGTTACAGACATACCCACACACACATCAGACATAATTACAGGACACAGAGGCATGAGAACTCAGATAAGCTTTTAGTGTGTGTGCTATGCAGTACTGTGTGTCAGTATTTACACAACCTTAATCTTGAGAAATGTAATCTGTGATGAATACAGGGACCACACAAAACAGTGGATGCAAGCAATGTGGACATACACCATACTTTGCTGTACAGGCCCAGAGCTTCAGGTAGTACTACAGTACACACAGGATTTGGATTCAACATCAGTACCAATCAATAATCATAGATGTAGTGCTTTAGCCTCTAATAACACACCCTAGTTAAAACCAAGGGACTTAATCACACTGTATGCAATAGCACCTTTTCTGCCTAGCAACAGAATACACAGCTTCTGCTAGGATCAAAGCAAGGACCCATAATACCATGACAGAAACATTTTCCCACTAAGCTATCACACAGATACATATCTTTGACGTATTCACAAACACATTCACCATCAAAGTCAGTTAACAGTACAGAAAATGTATTGCAACAAGTAGATGTAGATGTGTATGAGTATATATAACTATATATATATATATATATATATATATATATATATATATATATATATATATATATATATATATATATATATACACATCCATTGGTGTACATATACATATATTTCACCTTTCAAAGTGAGAATATCAATTATACAAAGGATGTGAGGTGTACAGTAATGTAATTAAATCGCACAGTCTTGGGATAAATGCATTGAAGGCGTTCACAGCCCAGGTAGCTTTAGCAGGCTTCACTGGCTTCAACACTGCAGACTGAACAAACCACCCATAGTGTTTAACCACCACATGTCATATACCAGCACTGTATGCTGTCTTGTTTGTCACACACTAAAACCTACATACAAATATGTGCATACTAACCTTCACCAACATATAGATCTCCACCCTTTACAAACAGTTGCAATATGTCCCCTGCTCTATGCACATACACAGATGTGAATATCTATGACACATATATATTTCTCCATATGTGTGTGGCATACACACACAAGGTTCACACTGTTGTAAGTCTCTGGACCTCACAGCTGAACTGTTGGGCCTTGCTGCAACACAAACAGGTGTCACATGTGAACACACACTAACATTAGAGGGGGTATATATAGCTGCAAATGCTAGATAAGCATACTAGACTCCTACAGCAGTTGCCAATGCTAAGCTACACTTTAAGATGACTATCATGCATGTGTTGCTCTGTCACACTCATGTTTATATAATGGCAGCGCTAATCCCCCCAACAGCCATTGGCCACACTACTGTACAGAACACAGATAACATGGATCAGATCTTTGACATTTAATGCTGAGCTACACATTTCACAGGTATGTCCCACTGCCCACAGGTACTCACTTTATTGTCCATAGCAGTAGTTAAGCAGGACATCTGTGCATAGATAAGTACTGCTGCCACATATGAATGGTTACATTATGTAGACTACTCTTCAAAAACATCTACTACATCTACTACATGCCAGTAAATACAAATGTGTCACATACCTTTCCTTTGTATGATTTGATATTATTTCTTTTTATTTTTCCTTTTCTCTGTCTCTCTCTCTCTCTGTCAGTCTCTGCAATAGAGTAATTGAGTTTGTTGGCAGAGATTGCAGCCTGCTTTTGTAGGTATTTGCACATGAGCATGTGATGGCCTCTGCACCAATTAGTGGCCACCATTTGCTAATTGCATGCAGCCTGCTGTGTAGTAATTGCAGTAATCACTGTCATAGCAACCCAGTACTATAAATTGCTAACTCAGGTAGGCATGGCCCTTTCAGCTTTCCAAGATGGAGATCATCCTTGTTTGCTGTGGACATCATTGTTTAAGACAGAATGTTGGTACAGTTCTTATATCAGAAGCCAGGGGTGTAGCCAGTGATTTACATTTTGTACTCAGACCTAAATGTTGTTGCTTCCAGTACACAGTTGTCAGTGTAGAAATGTACTCACCCCTCAAAATGCTAACCCAAGATACATGGAAAGATGTACTTTCTTTTCAACTGTTACAATTAACTGCCATACAAAGCTAGTTATAGAGATGTATTCCTTTGGCACAAGAATTGTTTGTGAACTGCTATACTGTGAATATTCATTTACTCAGTTCTAAACAGTTTGTGCTTTTTTAGAATTGACATTAACACAAGCTGCTCAGAAAAACTGGACACATTTCAGTACTGTGAGTATGCTTACCTACATCCTTGGTAGACCCTGCACACACAGGTATATTCTACATTTGGGTAGAGGTGCAGACGTACAGAGAGCGTACATATTATTGTGTGAATTTTATCTTGCTGTACTTACAGGGTTGCTGTGTACATGTTAGTTTATCAAGGCAAGTAGTCTGCCTGCGTAACTCCCAACTGTTGACCTATCCTGGACACAGGTATTTTCAGCACTAGAGCAATGACATAGTTACAGTTGGTTGCTACCAGTACATGGCTACATCCTTTTGCATTTCAGTGCTGTATTCCTACATAAGGGTATGCTTCCAGAACTCCTTCCAAAGCTATTTGCACAGTGTGTAACAGCAGAAAGGCTGATATGCCTCTGTGTTCCTGCCTCTGCCAGGCCTCTCAAACACTCAGTTACATATTTGAACAGACTCAGGGAAAAGTAGAGAAAAAGTCAGGGACACCTTTAAAATATTAGTGCCATTAAGATGAGACTTTGAGAGAACCAGAGCATATGGATTAACACACCTTTTCTGAAGTAAAAGAAGTGTCTAACTCTTAATTATTGTCATTACTCGTTACGTGTAATTCACCACCTGTCTGGTGAAAGTCAGTAGTTTTCAAGTTTTCAGAGGGATTCAGAGGGACAGAGCTAAATTTTATTTAAAATCAGGGACATCCCTGAAAATTAGGGACAGTTGGGAGGTATGGCCTCTGCCCTAAACAGATATGCCAGTGTTTTTCCTGCTATGATACTGTATGGGGGTTGCAAAGTGATGTTGTAACATTGTTTCCTGCTAGAATGGCTGCTTCTCTTATCACAGTCATGTAATCTATTCTCACAACAACTGTAGGTATAGATCCACAGAACAAGTTGTGTGGTATGGCATTCCTATTTTTCCTTTACATTCACACATTCTGATGCATGATATATTTATTTCAGCACCAACTTGTTGTATATCTACCGTGGCTTGGTGGTACTTCATGCAGTGTAGTGTGTACAAGGTCCAGGGTTCAAGACTAACTGAGGTGTTTTATTTTGCTGATGAGCAAAACAAGGGCCCTCACATACAGAGTGACTAAAGCACTTTTAAGCAGTTGTAAGCGGGTTTGCGCGGGTTTGCGTGGGTTTGCGCGATGCTTAGCAATGCTTAGCTAAGCACAAACAAGCGAACATGTGCGCAAACCCGCTAACTACTGCTTAATAGTGCTTACTCCCGCTAACCCCCACACTCATTTCTTTGAAAGAAAAGAAAAATGGGGAGATAGGAAAGTGGTGAAAAAGGGGCACAAAGAGGGAAAGACAGTAGGGAAAATAGCTTGGGATGTGCAGGATGGGTGTAGGGAAGGTCCTTAGCTACCCATTTCTTTAACAGCAACAGCTGTCCATATGGAATAAATTTGGAGGTACATATGAAACCTTCAACCCCTGAGAGAGGGGTGAGGACAACAAAATATGTTGTAATGCCAATTAAATTACATTTTATGTGTTCAGGGGACATGTGTGCAAAATGGGCAGCTATGTATGGGGCATACATTTTTTTTGGGAGCAGATTGCCCTTTTTTTTTCAGGTGAGAGTGGAATGTGGGGTAGGGGAAGTAGGTATATTTGGGAAGGTAGGTTGGGGAGGTAAACATACAAGACAAACAAGACGCATACAGGGGCAGAATATGACATGTGGTGGGTGAACACCATTGACGGGGAGGGATGTTTGGAAATCGCAAGCCCATGAGCCCACAGATGCCAACAGTGGAACTGAGATTCCCCACCCATGGGCAGTCACCACTGCACCTTCACAGCCCAGAGGGTGGCTGTGCTGGGGGCTGTGTAGGAGGGGCAGGCTGACCCAGGAGTTGCATCACTTGTGCCTCAAGCTAGTGTAGAGGTTCTGCAACAGAATGCTCAATCTCTCTATGCACCACAGCCCAGACCATTCGAAGGGTGATAGGTGGCCCTCCTCTGCCCACTCTTGCACGAGGGGGCCGAGCCCCATCCCCCTGCATCACTTCCACCCGAAGGTGACACAGGGCAAATGGAGGAGGAGGTCCCGGGATGGGCACTGGTCCTGCTGGTGCCAGGTGCCATGGCCAGCTGAGGTGGGACAGGTGGGTCCGCTGGGACCAGCCTTCCCATATGAACTATGTTTTGGAGAATGTAAAAAAGATATGGGTTAGTAACAGTCAACAGCATTCCCAGTTAGTTATAACAACATGCAGAAGTATTCCCATTAACCCAACACACCAGAGTTTCAACAGTTGAAAAGCAAGCATAACACATGCATATATAGAACAATAGTGGACATTACAACAGCATGCAGATTTAATTGATGGCAACAGGCCATCAATATTGTGGTATTTGAACAGGGCAGATGCATAGAAATAAATGCAAATATTTATAAACCAATACGACATATGTTCCAACAAATGTTTTGCGATTAGTCATACCCATTGAGGTGTGGAATTGCATTTTTATGCACATACAGTAGGGTGGAAAAAGATAGCTCAATTAACAACTTATATATCCTTCTAGTTTACACTACATTCCTATTAACTGCAGTTATATGTCCCTTACATGTATTATTACACTACCCAATGTCCTTCTATTGTGCAATTGGATTTTGCTAGATAATTATATACATGAGCTGTATCTGACATACAAACTGCCCAGGATGCAGATGTTACTACTACATATTTTGAGAGTTGCTCACACACACTACTGCTGAGATGGTACACTGACAGCTCTACTTAAATATAATTATCTAGATATGTTCAGGTGAAATTATCAGTTATATGTGAACAGCTCCCTACATTTCTGGCAGCACACTGATATTTCTGGGGAACACAATACCAAGCTACTCATATGCCAGATTAACCTGTACATGCTGGGCATGAACCAACAGTTGAGGGCTGTAAATATGCATAAAAGCTACTGGCACTCCCTTCATCCACTTTATATGGGCCTACCCAAGTGTGGGTTAACACTGCTTAATACAACAGTACTATTTCTAAAATGCAACAGTACAACAACATATCAAAGAAAATCACACAGATGCACTTCAGGAATTATACCTTTATTAAAGAATCATTACACCTTTATTTATTGGGTTAAAACACTTTTTTGAAGGCTCTCTCATTTATTTTATATAACAGTACATGCAGAATAATTATTAAAGAATTATTATGCCTTTATTTATTGGGTTAAAATGCTTTTTTGAAGGCTCTCTCATTTATTTTATATAACAGTACATGCAGAATAATTACTAACCTGCCTGGTGATACAGCCTTTGCAGCCTATCTTCATGAGCTTGCTGATTCATAGCCCGAACACCTGCAGCTGTGAAGTAAATGCAGTGATATTGAGACATACCTATCCATAGTATAGACAAGCATAGCAATTCTTAACTACTTAATACAATGGCTACTTACTCAGTACTGGGGCATTTGCCATCCCATGGGCCTCCTGGATCCACTGGTCCAGTTGATCCTCCTTAAGTCACTTCAGGTCAGAGTAATGGTGCCTGACCTGCTCACCAGTCCGAGGAATGCCAGTGGTACTGGTGAGATCATGAGTTAGACAGTTCCAGGCCTCCATTTTGTATTGGGTGCCCTGGTACTGGCCCCACAGGAGTTTTTACTCATGATTGTGGACAAGGAGCCAAACCATTACTTTGGTCTCCTCAATGCCCCAACGTTGCGCTCGAAATCGAGTGCCTTCTCCAACACCGGCCATGCTGACTGCAGAAGGGAGCTACAAGCAGTTATGGCAAGTATTCCCACCTGTGGAGCTTAAATATGCCTCATTTCCTGCACTTATTTGTGATTGGCCAGTTTTGAAAAACCTCAGCTGTATGCACACCTGCTTAGCTGATGTTAGCAATGTTTAATATTCCTTTGATAGATATGTGTCTGTTGAAAGTGCATGGTTATGAAATGCTGTCATGGCTTAGTGGTTATGTACTGTGACTATAGTGCTCATTATCCCAAGTTCAAGCCCTGTCACTGTTTTTTATTTTCCTACTGGCCAGACCTGAATGGTTAAGGTACAGTAAAGGAGGTGTGGCCATGTTTAGCCAACTTTGCTCAACTTTGCCCGACTTTGCTCAGCGTTGCTCGACGTTGCCTGACGTTGCCCGAAGTTCTGCTGGTTAGCGTGGTGCACAGCTACACGCAAACATGTTCTGGTTGCACTAGTTGGCGCCATGCGCAGCTCCACGCAAGGACATTGCGCTAGTTAATGCAGTGCACAGCTACAAGCAATTAAATATAAATATGCTCAATACTGGTAAAATATGCTTAGCAGTGCTTTACATTGCTTAAAATAAGTTACTCATGCATCAGTATGCATGACCATTTCACCTTCCTATATATATATATATATATATATATATATATATATATATATATATATATATATATAATTCGTTCACTGCTACATATAACATTTCAATGCTTTTTACAAAACTTTAAATAATAAATGTCAGGAAATACTTTTGTATACAGATTTCCAACAGAAAATGGAA
This sequence comes from Protopterus annectens, assembly GCF_019279795.1. NCBI lineage: Eukaryota > Metazoa > Chordata > Ceratodontiformes > Protopteridae > Protopterus > Protopterus annectens. The sequence continues at coordinate 1,428,887,037 of NC_056746.1, read as the reverse complement.
TGTGTAGTGGTGGGACTCGAACAGGGAATGCCTCCTCTTTGTGCAAAGACTCTAACCACTATGCTATTGCTATTTCACTTATTTTGCATATATGTTTCTTATTATCCTCTTCGGTGTCTAAACTGATAACTGTAGCTAAGCAATGGGCAAACCCACGCAAACACGCACAAATACGGGCAGCTATATCGGAAATGGAAAAAAAAAAAACATTTCTTTTACTTTTTATATTTGTACGGAGTTTAATATATGGGGGAGTGTAGTGTTAGAATGTACACATGTGAGTGGACTCGCTCATGTAACTAGACATTTCCCAAGTTTCAAAATTGCAGGGGCGTGGATTTTTGGACTGCTCGGCAGTCCAACATGCCCCCTACACTCGTCCATGCTCCGTGTAAGCTTTAGAGTTGAGACAGCGCACCCCCATTAATATGCATGGCGCGCTGCCATCATAGTCTTAGACTGGCGTTTCCATGTAAGACTAATGTAGTCTTACACGGAAGATTAGTAAATCCTGGGGACAATCTAAACAAGTAAGGGCCCAGGACAGAGCCCTGTGGGAAACACTGACTATAACCAATAATTTCACTTGTCCAATTGCTGTATGATACTTGTCATGTCCTATTTGTAAGCCATGCAGCTATCCATCTTATCAAGTGTACATCTATACCTATTTATTTATTTTATTTATTTCGCATTTGTTAACTGAGTTGGTCCAGCTGGGTAATAATTTACCCTTTTTTAGTTGAGACCCGAGGGGAAAAGCCCCAAACAGACATACAAATACATACAAATAGAGACAAATTAACAATATTAAAGAGCAAAATAATCATATTTATTGTTCACTGTTTTGTGTATGACCCTGTCAAATGCTGAAGTTAAATCTATATACATTGCATGACAGTACATGTCCTTTTAGATAAGAATGATGCAGAAAAAGCAAGCAGTATGAAGTGTTAATGTTTGTATACCTTAAAAATATTGGTACCCTTCCTCTCATTCAGAGACCCACATTATATGAATCAGTCTGGTTCCCTGTACATTTCTTCACAGTTTGTGAATAAATCGGACAGAATAAGCTCCACTCATCAAGGGTCTCATCTCCTTATTTATTCATGTTATTGAATACCAAATGTTGCATGGTATCAGAAATAATTTCAAATAAGTTGGCTCATTCTGTGTTAAAGAAAAGGAGCAGCTAGACCCAGCAGGATGTCTCGCAAGTGAGGCAATTTGGATATGAAATGTAAACTGTATTTCCAGAAATTTGATTCATTCCTGACTCTAAGTAGTGCATCCCAGAAGTCTGAAAAGGCACAGTGTGCTCTGTTTTTGTATACATCAGGAGATGTACCCAGAAAATGTATAACATGTATGAGTTTCAGGAGAGTATTACACCAAATGGGACAGAATTTTCAGTTGCTAGTGTACGCTGAGGACAAATCTGTCATAGATATACTATATTCAGTGTGAGGACACAAGACCCCGCAGATGGTATTGGATGTTCATATCAGTGAATTAAAGAATCAAGCCAAATAGTGAATCTGAATTTGATTCATTAGTATAAAGCAGAATCACATGGGGTAGCAAAAATGGACATATGAGTGGAAAATTATTAAAAGAAATATATCTAACGAGCCAGTCCTGTCTGTTTTTGGCTGAATCAAACTTTGAGTTATCTGATTAAATCGCATCTGACATTTGCACTTTTTGGAAGCTGTGGATCCAGGACTCTGACTCCTCTCCTATTCATAATTCCCTCTGCCCCTCCCCCCCACATACCTCAGATCTCACTAACTGCTTCTCTTGGAAGGACGTGTCTATAAGGGCTCTGATCTCCATTTTGAGAGATAGGTAACATCCTTTGTGTGTTGTTGCCTTTTGTCTAGTTCTAACTTTTTCTTTGGCTTATCGTTCTTCGGATTGATGTCATTATTGTCATTACTCTTATTATCATTATACTTAGCTAAGGGCATTAGACATTTTTCTCTGGGTACTTAGTGGTACTGTGTTTCTATGTTTAACTGTTTACACCTAGGATTGTGAATTCTGTTATAGTGGACAATGTCTCAAGGTTCAAAAACTGTTTGATCTCTGGACACAAAAGTTGCTCACAGGACCCTCACTTCTTTTGTATGCACTGTCTATGTGTTGCACACCTGGACTCAGACAGTAAGTCATGTGCCTCCTTTAGTACAAGAGCGCTGCAAGCATGTTGGGACAAGTGAGCTCTTAAAGACTTTCTTCCCATCCAATTGAGAACATCAGCACCAACTGTTTTCTCTGAAACCTATTCTCCAGCCAAGAATGCTGAAAGATTAAGGCCCTCTAAAGATAAAATGGGGTCTATATTAGATTGTTGAAATGGAATTACAGAGAATGCTGTTTTGATGACACATAAAAAACGAAATGCTTCATCAGCGAAAGCTCAGGTCAGCAATTTTTTTCCTAGGGAAAAAAAATCGCTTGGCCTGAGCCATGACATTGTCCTTTACTCCACTGTAGTGCGATCTCGGAGTTGGTATATTTAGTTAGGGGGTGGGGAGGCACAGCCCCCATACTGGGGGGTGTGTAGGGTGAAGCCCCCCCACTTTAAATTTGTTTTAACTGGTGTGTTTTGATTTGATGGTCTGTTTTGACAATCTAATATGGACCCAATAAAATGAGGGAGAAGTCTAAAAAAGGGAAAAAGGAGAAGTAATTAGAGAAAATTTTGAGAAAGGATCCTTATGGGGGGGCAGTTACAAAGAAACTGAACAAAATCTTGGCCACCCCAAAGGGCACAGCACACTGGAACACTGCCAGTGCTCCCAAATGGTTGACCAACTGCTGCACTCTGGAGTTAGTCGGGGCACTTATCCATGCACCCTCAAGCCTAGCAGGCCCAGAGGCTACACCACTCACTTTGTTTCCCTCCACAAAAAGAAATCCTGATGTACCTGCCAGTCAGATGGAATCTGCAACAGCAGAAGTAAAGAAGCTGCTATAAAAAAGAGTCATCCAGCAGGTCCTCCCAGTCCAGTTAGGTTATGAAGTCTACTCCAGGCTCTTTTTAGTTCCAAAAAAGACAGGGGACCACCTAAACCACCTAAATCAGCTTGTAAAACAGATTAAGTTCTGGATGATCATAGTTCAGTCCATTCTAGCCCTTTTGAGAAAGGATGACTGGATGTGCTCTATAGGTCTCCAGGATGCCTACTACCATATCATGATAGTGTGACAGTCCAGGAGATTTCTCTGTTTCTGTCTGGGAGACAAACACTTTCAATTCAGAACATTTTCCTTTGTTTTTGCCACAGCCTCCTGGGTGTTCACCAAATGCATGGCAGTGGTAGTAGTATACCTCAGACTGCTAGGGTTCTGGGTGTTACCGTATTTAGACGGCTGGCTCCTAAGCACCCCAACAATAGAAATCCTGGTTCAGCAAAAGGATTTATAAATTAGCAACTGGAAATTACAGCCAACCCAGTAAAGAGTTAGTTGATGCCTACACAACAGATAGAATTCATTGGATGCTTCCTGAATACAATGAAATAGTCAAATTCACAGAATCCAGAATATCATTTCTACATCAAGTAGTTTTTCAAGTTCTTCACCCCTTCCATGAGTCTCATTCTTTATCTGCTAGGGCTGATGCCCTCAGCAGTCTCACTAGTTCCCCTAGCAAGATATTACTTGAGAGTTCTTCAGTGGAACCTGACGGTTCAATTGTCCCTATTACTGCAGACACTACATACTCAAAGTCATCTAACATCCATCTGCAGGATGGATATCAGTTGGTGGTTGCTCTCCCCAGGTGTTGGACAGACAAACATTCTACCTACCACCTCCCATGGCTACAGTAACCATGGACGATTCACTCCTGTGGTGAGGGGTATTTCAAAGGGAAGTCATCCCAAGTTTCTTTGTGACCCATGAAGGACAGTTTTCATATCAATACCTTGGAGGTGAGAACAGTGCTCCTTGTGTTGGAGACTTTTAAAGACTCCTTGAGGGTATGATTTCTATTCAGATAGACAACATGGAAGTACTCTGGTACATCAACATATGAGGTGGAACTTCCTCATATCCACTTAGCTGGGAAGTCATGAAAGTGTGGCAAAGGGTGTTGTCCTCCAACTGCTTGCTCATAACAACACACATTCTGGGGACTTCCAATGTTCTAGACAGCAAACTGAACAGGTCTATTCTTCTGTCACATCAGTGGTCCCTCAATCAGGCAGTGGCGATGGAAATCCTCAGCCACAGGGGCCAACTTTGCTGTGATCTTTTTGCTTTATACCTAAACAAGTGAAGCAATTAGTTTGTCCTGATCCTCCACATAGTCAATCACCGAGGGATGCTCTAGTGCAAAATTGGCCCCCAGGTCTTTTGTAGGTGTTTCCAACCCCTAACTCTGATAATAAAATTTAATCATAAAGCCAGAAGGTGCAAGGACAGAGTAATCCTCATTGCCCCCTTTTGGACCCAGCAATTTTGGTTCCCCCTTCCTCTGACCTCATCTATTACATCCATCTTGAATGCTGGAATACCATCCAGACCATTCTTGAAAGCCACACCCAGATCTGAACACCTAGCAGCTAACATTATGGTTCTTTTAATTCTAAGGGTAGCCAAAATGCCAGGCTGTCCACTTTAGTCATTCACATCTTATCAGCGTCACAAAAGCCAGTTACTAGAAAAGTTTATCATAGCAAATGGAAAAGGTTTATTATATGGAGATTTTCTGTTTTTTCAACACCTCCTCCATCTATCCTGGAATTCTTGTCAGATCTTTTCCAAAAAGAAAATAGTTTCTCAACAATCACAGCTAATTTAGCAGCCATTTCTAATTTCCACACTGGACACAAACTCCCATAGCATCACTAAATATTTTACAGGCTTTTCTGAAGGGAACCTTCCACTTGAGGCCCCCTATCAGGGATCCAATTCCTCAATGGGACAATACTATCATGCTGCAGGTTACACTCAAGCTCCTTTCAGACTTGTAATCATGGTAGAGTTAAGATATCTTTCTTGGAAACCCCACTTTCTAGTAGTTGTTACTTCTGCAAGAAGTATTTCAGAATTACAGGCATCATCATGTAGACCTCCAAATATGATTTTCCATAAGGATAGAATGTCATTGAGAACTAATCCCACTTTCCTTCTTAAGGTGGCATCTGAAATTAATCTTAATCCGACTATCAGTCTGGCAGTATTCATCTCAAAGTTTTTCAGTAAAGGAGAGTATACTTTACATTTGCAAGATGTTCATAGACTCATATTTTATATACACAAGACTGAAGACATGAGACGATCTGATCAGCTGTTTGTCACTTTCTCATAGGTTTATAGGTTCATAGGTGTGTACTAGGCTAATGGCCCTGGAGCCTTTACAAGCCTAGCCCATAGGATTACCCTGCCATCATACCACCTGACCTTAATTCCCAGTGCCTCTGTCGAGTAGAGCCACTGATGTGATCCCCAGGGTGAATTTTCTATCTCTCATCCACTCATCAAGATTTCTCTTGAAGAGGCCACTGAGGTGCTCTGTTTGACATGTATGGGAAGTCTATTCCATAGCATGGGCACTCTCTGGGTTATGAACCTGTCCCTCCAGCATGTTCTGTTGATTGTGGTAATGAGGTTGAGGTCTCTGGAGCATGTGGTGTGGACGGATTGGGATTTCTTTAGATGTTGCATTTCTAACAGAGCTGGTCAGACATGGCTTTGTAAGTCAAGCAGAGATTGCCTCTAAGTAGGCAATATGAGACAGAGAATAGCTGGAGGTTTTTGAGCCTGTCCACTTGTCCTAACAAGTGTTTAAGGCCTAGGATCCTCTTTGTGAGGTACTTTTGCGGCCACTCCAGTTGTTGCAGGTGTCTAGTGAGGTACATGCCAAAGAAGCATTGTACTCGATGATTGGCCTAATGAGGGAAGAGTAAAGGGAGACAATGACCTCTTTCTTCCTGGATGCAAAACCCTTAGTAATGAGATGGGCCACATATAAGGACTGTCTGACCACAGTGGCAATGTGGTGGTCAAAAGAGAGGTTTCTGTCAACTTGTGTTCCCAGATCTCTCATAATGCCTTCTGTGTTCAGTGGACTACCATGGATGTGGTAGTTTATGGGAACCGGGTTTTTTCCCAAAGGGGATGATGACACATTCTTTGGCATTGAGCTTAAGGCCTTGGTTCTGACACCAGTCGTTGGTCTCAGTGAGGTCTTTCTGTAGGATGTCAACATCACTTGGGGAGTTAATAGCTCCCAACTTGCAATTATCTGTGAACTTTGTCAGCCAGAGTCCCTTCGTGTTGGCCGGGACTTCAGAGAAGTAGATACCAAACAAGAGAGGACCCAGGACCGAATCCTGTGGGACTCCACTCGTGACTGGTCAGCAGTCTATCTTGGAGTCAGCTACTTTCACACTGTGGGTTCTATCTGTGAGCCAGTTTGCAACCCACCTAGTGATATAGGGGTTGATGCCTAGCTTAGTGAATTTTTCTATGATTCCTGAGTGGGGAATGTTATCAAAGGCCTTGGCCAGATCAAGGTAGGATGTATGAACCACCTTGCCTTCATCCACAGCTCTGGTGACTGGCTCAAAGAAGTCAACCAGGTTGAGCAGGCATGATTTACCCTTCACAAAACCAAACTGTGTGGAATCCAGAGTTTGAAGATTCCCTATATCCTTGTTTATTAGGTCCATGATGATGCATTCCATAGTTTTGCATACTGGACTTGTCAGGCTAATGGAGCGATAGTTCCCAGGGTCTGTAGTCACTCCTCCTTTATGGAGAGGGATGACTGTAGTAGTGCGCCATTCAGTAGGGACAAAGCCTGAGGTGAGGCTGTGATTGAACAGGGCACACAGGTGAGGTGCTAGTTCACTCTGTAGTCCATGTAGAACACAGCCAGGGATATTGTCAGGTCCCACAGAAGCTGTATTCTTGGCCTTGGACAGTGCTGTTTTAACCTGTGCAGCAGTAATACTGGGTGCCTGGCAATCTACCAGTATTGTGATTGGTCCTTTGGGGGGGTAAAGTTGGCACTGAATCTGTTGGCTAGTATGTTGACAATATCTGTTGGCTCAGTATAGGAGGTACCATTGTGCAGTAGCTCAGAGCAAATCTGGGTATTGCCATGGAGATTCTTTACATAACTATAGAAGGCCTTGTTGTTTTCCTTACTATCTGCTGCAATTCTGTTTTCATAGCTAACTTTAGAGGATTTAATGAGGGATCTCAACTTTTTGTTGGGGCTAATAAGGGAGTTTTTCTAGTCTTGGGACTTTACCTTATTCCACATCAATTTCCTCCTTCTGTTCTCAAAAGCTAAATTAGGCAAAAGTGTTTCAAAGGCCACTCTGTGTTGGTGTCTTTCTGATTGTATAATGCTTGTGTATAAGAAGATGGGACTAACCTTACATAAAAAACAAAGGCTCATTCTACAAGGGCGATTGTTACCTCAACTGCCTTTATGGGTAGAGTTCCTGTTAACAGTATTTGTGTTGCAGTGACTTGGTCAACCGTTCATACATTTGTGTCTCAGTACAATCTGGATGCACAGTCCAGCTCTTGTACATAATTTGCCTCCACCATTCTCAGGAATCTCCTTCCTTGATACCAACTAGGTGTTTTGACAGCTTGGGAAACAGTCCCATGGTTAAATCAGATGAAAACAGACAACACTGGATATGAAAGTTATGTACTAACCATAATGCTAGATACATGTTGTCCTCTTTTCATCTTGATCAACATTCCTCCCACCATCCCATGGTGCTCATTTTAAATGGGTGGGCCTTATCATGGACCTTATCATTAAACAGTCCTTTATTGCTCTTCCTACCCGTATGGCCACTTCTTAGTCCTCCTTATATGCTAGCCTCTATTCTGTTGTTAAATAATTTTCTTCTGATTATGAGCAGGCAAACTCAATCTAAAGTATTTTGGGGGAACAGAGGAAATTGTGGGTAGGGGAGGGGTCAGAGCCACAGGTTGAAGAGAATGAAAGCAAAGAAACACAGACCTAACATTATGGTAAATATATAACTTTTGTTCCAAATTTGTGACAGATGTATTCAGTGTGAGCGAAAATATCTACCACTCTTAACAGCACTCATGGAGGAGTTGGAATTGTACAACATTGTACATTAGATGGAACAGTTAATAACGAGTAAAATAAAGTAATAACAAGTCTTGGGAAGCTTCCAAAGCATGAAAAAGGAGGTGTAGAAATTCATAAAATAAAGTGAAATAAAATAAACAGGAGCTGGAGAAAATAACTTATGATCTTTGCTATCATTACTCTTAGATATTATGTTAAATAGATATGAGAGCAGCACTTTGTATGAGGCATGACTATGTGCCATTTAATATTTTTGCAAAAGCTATCCATGATTATACATACTGGCCAGACACTTGTATTACCTGATGTCACTTAAATATGTTACTGTTATACTCCTTGGACATTAACAAAGGATAGTTAACCTCTCTGCTAAAATAAACACAGAATTAACACTTCAGTCTAAGTACTACAGAGACTTAAATAAAGAAACTTAATTTCCTAGGCAACTGCAAACTCTTACAAACTCCTGCTCTTCTTTCTTTTTAGCACTTAGGTCATGCAGTTTAGAAAGAATGAAAACAAAAGAATCCAATTCAAAGTATTTATTGAAAACAAAGAGATACATATATTAGCTAGAACATTCTGTAGCAGAATAATTGGTAGCCATCTATGCATAGTACATTAAGATAACATAGGCATCTACAAGATGAAAATGTTTCAAAACAAGAAGCTTTACTACATATTATGCGTTACATGACAGAGTCCTTTAAACTTACAGCACAAATGCAAACAAGTTGCTATTTTACATATTGCAATCACCCTTAAGGTCTTCTGAAGAGGAATTGCCTTGTCCCAAGGTGGCTATGGTTTCTTTCTAGGAAAAGAAATGAGAATTTGCTATTAGTGTAGATATTTTTGTCACAACATCATTGTTTAAGAGCAGGAAATGTTCCATGACTGTTGTGCCCTATATAATCCCATCTCCATATTTCTTTGTTATCAGTTAAGCAAGCTATGTAAGTGAGAATGAAGTTGAGGATGATTCATATATATACACTGCTAGCTAGACTGCCCATATATTACCTTAACTACTATTTTGTTTTAAATAAGAGCCTGTCATGAGACAGAAGCATAGAGATATGTAGAAAAAGGATTACATTAGCTCACACTAAAAAGAGACTGAAACATATTCACTTGTCATGTCCATACAACAGTTTACCTCCTTTGTATCTCCTGAGCAGGTACAACTCTTCTAACCACAGCTCATATGACCCTTAATGGAGAGGTAATATCTATCACCATCATCACTGATCCTTTCAGCTCTCATTGCTGTGTTACAACTAGATGTCTTTCTGGATTCAGCCCAGTTTACGTTTTAATACAGTTCAAAGCATATTTTTGGCTTTTGTCAGCATGATCACCTAGGTCTCCCAATACCCACATGGACCAATTCTTCTTCCACCTCCTTTAGATTTAGCACTTTGTATCACCCTATGCAGGCCTCCTCTTCTCCTGTTTACAGGGGTAATACTGTTTGGTAGCCTCATCTTTTCTCTAGGTAGCAAAGACAAGAGTCTGGTGCTGGCTGGCTGTTATGCAAAACTGGGTTGGATTTTTTTTTTTTTTGCAAATCCCACATTCCCCATTAAAGGTGAATATGAATGCAACACTGACTACATTTTGGTATCTCCACCCCTATACTTTTCTACCATCTTGACCTTCTGTGATCATAAAGGCCATTTACATACATACGTACCTCTGGGGCTAACCTCTAAGTATCCATGAGATAGTACACCTTTAGTAAAAAAAAAAAAAAAAAAACTGTGAGCCCTCATCACAAAATGCCAGAGTAGAGCTGTCCCTGAAATGAAAATGTCATTAATTTCTCTTTCACAAGCTTTCATGAAGGCTAAAATAATAATGATCAACATTTACATTTGTTTAC
>NC_056746.1:1428779545-1428872045 GCF_019279795.1 Protopterus annectens | reverse complement strand
TTAGAAAGATTTATGAATTATATGAATCAGGTTGACAAACATTTGTCTTTTAGATTTGATTTTCACAATGGACATATTAACTTTCTTGATTTGGAGATTTATTTCAAAAAAGGGTTCTGTCTTGTCTAGAGTTTTTAAAATCATGTCTTTATGGGCAACCTAAATTTCTAAAAGAGAATAGTGTTAAGTTGCAGCTCACTGACTGACAAGGATGATTTTTAGAAATGAAAAGTTTTCTTTACCTACCATGTTTTTTAGTAGAGATTATCCTGCAGAAGTGATAAATAACCTCTTATCAATGGGAGAACAATGACTTCCCAGCCAATTGTAATGACTCACAATGATTTTAGAACTGTTGTTTTATCAAAAACTTCTATAGACAGACCAGCCAGTAGATCTTTAATTTATAAGAATTAGAACAATTTGTTTGGGTTGTTAGAAATAGTGAATTCAGTGGTTGATAAACTTACATTTGTTAAAAAGTAGGATAGGAATTTTGAAGCTCGATTGTAGTGCAGTGTAAAAAAAATTGACACCCTCCTCCCTGGCATTTTCTTAAAAAAACAGGTGTTTTCAAATGCAGTTGTTGCAGTCAGAACTAATGTATTCATCAAGGTGTGTCTGAGTTGAAACTAAATAGCCACTAAGTATAGTTGCCTATGTTGTTTGATTCCACATCTATGATTATAGTTTATGGAGAATGCTGGACAAATTGTGACTTATTTTACATTGGGAAGACATCCAAGGACTTGCATTTTAGAATTTATGAAGGCATACATCCAATAGACTCTAGGACAGAGCCAATACTTTATTTAAGCATGCAAAAGTTTGAAGTAGATTAGAGGGAATATTTTGGCAGGTGAGACTGAAAGACTGCAGTCTTCCTGGTTTAAATGATATTGAAAATCTCAAACTATTGTTAAAATGGAAGTTACACCATTGATCACATCTGTCAGTTCTTTTTTAGTTCTTCTTTATATTGCCTTTTCAGTCAGATGAAATCTCTCTAGGGGACAAAAGCAGTAACTCTTTGAACTTCCTATTTAATTATTTTTGTTTGTTTCAGTCATTTTCATTTGGTTTTATCATTTTCAGTGACTCTTATTTGCATTTAGAGAGCTTTTTAATTTGTCACTGAAAGAAAAATTAATTTGGTTAATCTATGTATGCTCAAGAATGTGTGCTTGGGAGTTCCAAGATGGTCATGTGAGAAGGTAAAAAATAGAAACCCAGCTACAAACCATTAAAACAATAATAGCCTGTAAGCTACTGTCAACATTTAATAACAACTGGTAACTGAAGTTTCTATGCCATCCAGAAGGTCAACAAAGAAGGCAACAATTGAAATAAATGGGAGAAAACTGTGAAAACTCAGAAGGGGAAATATGATAATGTGGAACAGAAGTATTAAAAGAAGACGGTAATGGTACACAAAGGAGAAAATCCCTAAGTCATCCTAGAGAGGAAAAAAAATACCAAATACTCTCAGTTAGAATACAGTGACACAAATAACAGAAGAGTCCTGGAAACAGAAGATGTTTTAACCAAGCATTCAAAGTAAGTAACTGTAATATAAACTGCTGAAATGGAATGAAAGAAAAAATGAGGGAGCATCAACTACAATATAAAGAAATGGCTCAGAAACTGTTTTATCTTGAGGATGAGTCAAGTGGAAACAACTTGGGGTTTACATCAGTACTGGAGTAAATGGAAGAGAATGACTGCAAAGGCATTCAGAAAATGCCTCAGCATATGGACTGTACTTCAATTGCTGATATTAACATAGAAAAAGCATGTATACTAAATGTTCTTGACTTGAGACTGAGAAAATAGCCAACTCATATATTGATTAAACTCCAGGCATACTAGCTAAAAGAGGAGATTCTTTAAATTTTGTATAAACAATATTAAAAGTCGAAGATAAAAGAGTCTATGATGATAATTATTTTTTCACTACAAACATGAAGTAACAGAAATGCTTTTCTTCCTTCCACATGGCTGTGCAGATAAATAAAGTTACATTTCAAGTTATTTATTGAATTACTTTGAGTCTTCTAGACACTTGGAATAAACACTTACAGGGACACTTGACAGACACGAGGTGAACTTGCAAAAGAAGAAATGTAAGAAGGAGAGGGGGAAACACAAACAAGTAACCTGTTAAAAATGCAGAAAAGCAAACTATGCACACTTCAGAAGAGAGAGTCTCTATGAAACATGTTCCTGTGTTCCAAAAGAAAAGTATGTATAAAACAAAGAAAGTAAATTAGCTTTCAAAAAAAGTGAGACATTCCGTAAAAATATTGCAGTAGGTACACTGGATATATATTTATATGGACGTGGATGTTTGAGAATACTGAAATGTGAGTTTCATTTTAAATGGCACTTACAAACAATGAAAACCCATAAGTACCAGTGAGATATTTGATTAATAAAAAATCTAAAGTGTAGGTATTGTATTTAAAGCTTACTTTTATCAGAACTTTATATCTAACTAGAGGGTGGGGGCAGCATTGCATGCTATCTGATGAAAGTCACATTTGTTCTTTCAAATTGTAAACTGTGTTATTTTGCTTTACATAAAGGTTCTCTGAAAGTGGGGAAGGAAGGGGGAAAGAAATGAATGATAAATGAAAAAAGAAACGAATATAATATATGTTTGAAATAAACAGGCAATAAACTTTAAGGGTATGTGTACCAAGTAAGAATACATGAAAATGAATAAGTAGTATACTGAATGAAAATAAGTACACAGTAAGATGGACAACCTCAGAAGTCAGACGTTTAAATTGCTAGCAACAGGCAGTTGAAAAAGGCCGGATGCATTTCTTTAAAAGTAGTGTATTGGAAGTATTGAGTGGGAGTAATAATTTTAAATATATTGGAATATATACAGGTGCAATTATATTGGATATAGTTAAAATGCAAATTACACACTGAAAGATATTTTAAAAGCTACTGAAATCACCAATTAGTAGTGAAAAATAATTTTCTGATATTGCATGCTGTTAGGTTAGCGTTAGATTTGTTGTCATGGCTGGAAGTATAGAGAGAGCATGCATACTGAGCTGTATTATTTCTTTTGACTGTAGCCTGCCTTTCATGATAACCTGTGATTGAGTACAAGGAGATGGAGCCACTTTGTACAGATTGTTAACAAATTCCATCATTTTAAATCAGTTACTGCAAATAAGATATTTAATGAAATTAAATGTAAAATGTTGAAAACAACACCAGTTTTAGGAATGAATAAGCTGCCAGAATGAAAAAAAAGCAATGTTGGAATGTCTATCAGTATACGGAGGGGGATATTTTCAGAAATAAGATACCTATATCGCTAGCTGCAGTCAAGTGAAACAAACAGACTATTGATTATTAGTAGGTGTTCTCTGGCTCAAAAGTAGTAAATCATTGCTTGAGTCTTATATGAAAAGGGAGCAAAATAGGCTTTACTCTGCTATTTTTGCAGAGCAGTAGCTTGCTTAATTTGATAAATATGTGTATATAGATAATATGTTTATTTTGGAGAGGTAGTAGTTCTTTGAAAATAAATCAGGTTCAGTTGGGACAATATTACATAAAAATATATAAAATAGCATGAAAATGTTCGACGCAGAGTATGAAAGGATAAGAATATCTGCAAGCCGAATAAAAGATAAGTTTTAGTACATCACGGCTGCACTACACTTGTTAATCAAGAATGCTAATAGGTTGTTGGACAGGAAAATACAGGGCATGGTGCAGAATTATATTTGCAAGAGTGATGAAGAGATAATAATGTTATATAAAACACATAACATGAAATTTTGTTAAGTGGGAATGACGGATTCTTTGCTGGAAGGGAAAAACAATGAAATACATGAGTCTTTATTAATAAAAAAGGTATCAAAATAAAGATTGATGAACAAATAAAAGGTATACATTGAAGATGTGAAGTGGTGAGAGGCTGCTAGCAGGATATTAGAATTACATTCACTGCAGTATATATTCCACCAAAAGTAATGAGGCAGGATATAAAGTATATTATGAAAAAACTTACAACATTTCATCAAGAATATATGGTAGTGAATTGAAATTGGAACACTACTGGAAATAAGGACACTGTCTAAGGATGGCCATGATATCACAGAATACCACACGAAGGCAGTTGCTTAGAGAAACATGGGCTCATTGATGTAATGAAACTTGTAGAGAATGAACTGGAGTAAGCATATTTTTCAGGAAAACATGTTTTTTGGTCAAGGTATATGTTACATATCAAATACTGCAACCTGGAAAGAACTACAAAAACACATCTTGTGATGGTGTAAAACCATGCACTTATATAAACTATTTTTGAAACTAAAAGACTATTGTGACAAACACTGGCATATTCCAGTATTTTTAGTGACTGGCCAGCTCAGACATTAAGTGAAACATTACTGGATTTGCATCTAAGTAATAAACTTGCAAAGGATTGGGATAATTGTAAATTGATGAATGGGAACATGGTCACAATGAAAACAAATGAAATATGGAAAAGCAGTCACAACAGTTGTCCAGAGGGGTTAAAAAGTTAAGGATTTACACAAGTGAAACTGTATAAGTGGAAGACTTTATACAGGAGAATGGCAACAAACAGTTTGAATGTCTAAAAAAGTATGATCCAACAACAAAATGGCCACATAGACAACACAGAAACAAGTTTAAGCGACGGAAGAAGGCTGTGTAATGAAGAAAGCCTCAGATGTTTTGATAAAATTACTGGCTACTGGAAAAAATGGATGAGCTAGAACACTAGGAAAGAAAATATAGCTTAAGAATTGGTGTGCTGGAGAAAATTAAAGGAGAAAACATGGTTAATGGGCTTGTCATGTGGTATAAAGAGAGGTCCTTGATCTCTCTCAAAATTTACAGTTAAGGAATGTGTCCACCTCAGGTTTATATCTGTGAAAGTCATTTCACATCAGGATAATGAACTTAATAGAACTATTTGGGCATATATCTCTCTGAAAATTAGTAATTCTGTCATCAGATTTGATACTGATTATTCACAGAAAGTAATGGAAAAACAGAAGACATGCTTCAACTGTTAACATCACTAAGATAACGTGGTACTAAATGCCACATTTTATTTTCAACAAGATTAAGAATCTTTCTTTCAGAGAGAATTACTTTTGACTCCTTTCATAAGTCAAAAAATATCTGCATTCTTCAAGAATAAAGGATCTGGTGCTTTACAAGCCTAAGGAAAACAGAAGAGACACCTAGATAGAAGATGTTTCTTCTAGCAAAAAAACAAAAATGTCTCATGAAAATGCAACATTAATACAAAGGAATAGTGTATTTATCAAAATAAAGCATATTTTTGTTTTCCCATTAATACAGATATAAAAACTTTAAACAAGACTATATTTTTGGGACTTCAGTGTGTCATCAATTTTCTATGAAGATTTAAAATACAGGTCTTGAGAATAAACATTCCATTAATTGGTCAGCTTAAATATGACACCGTTTTTCAAGATGAGTCCTCTATGTATATCACATATTGTTTGATTTGCTCTGCCCTCAGTAGTTTATCTTCCTTGTTTTAACATTTTATTTGCAGTACAAAAAAAAAAAGAAAGAAATATAAACATTTGCTTAAGCATTTCTATCTCATACCAAAAAAGGCTGGACAGAATGAAGATTCTTTCCTAGGTTGTTATCAGTTATCAGAATCTATGTTTCAGTGTATTGCACTTTTTTTATATCCTTGTATTTTCCTTTGTAAATACTGTCAATTCAACAGAAACAAGAAGTATATTGTAATTCACAATTCATATTATATGCCGGATGTCACATATTTCCAATATCTGTCCGTTGCAGTAAGGCTATTACCTTAAACTGGAGTCACAATGTTGCTGTTGCAGTGAGGTTTGCAATGTGGATTCAGCCAGTGTTCTTGAAGCTGCTCCTCTGATCTCCTCTCCAAGACCTGGTTGTACAGTAGATACTCCTGTATACAGAATATTACAAAATATGTTGTTAGTATTTTTAGCTAACAAAAAAATCACTGAATTTTCTCTTGGCAAGCCAAATCTAAACCAAGTCAGTACACAGCTACAAAGCTCAAACCTGTAGCTTTCAAACTTTGTATATTGCCAACATTAGTGAGAACAAATAAAAACAGTAAAGTCATAAAGATGAGCATTTATTGTTTAGCTCATACATGTCAGAGTGTGGGTCATGCTGTTTTTGCACAATGCTTGTGGTGATATGCTTGATTATATCCATAGGACTTTCTTCTCTGGTATTCTACAGTTCCACATATTCCAATTGGTTACAACTCACCTAGAATCTATGTTCAAGGCCCAAAATCTGTCACTTATGAAAGACAGATATGGCTATCATTGTTAGCTTCCAGCCTTTGTTTTAACAGAATTTATTCAGTGATTCAAATACCCTAGTCCATTTATTCATGAATTATTACCATATTATACCAGGTATACATACTGCTATCGCTAGATTACTGTGCCTCCATCCCCAGCTTAGAACTCGAGTTTCTATTCTGAATTGAATCAGTTGTGAAGCTAGGAATCCATCTGCATTCTTGTTTCTATTACCACCCCTGTACCTAACAATTAAATGAAAAGGCTATAGTGACAAACATAACTGCAAAAAGTGTTTGTGTCTTGTTCCTTGTATAACCACTGCAGGGAAGCATGGCCAATTACCAATGTGAAGCTACCCCAACAAATAATATTGTAAAGAAGTTAGTGTCTACTCAATTAAGAGACATTCCTATTCTGGGGCAAGGTATCTTGTCTCAGCCTTATTTAGCTTCCTCCTTAGGTAGTTGACTGTGTGTTCCTCATCATCTACTTCCAGACATAATATAGCATCTAGCCCTATGTCAGAAGAATTGGTGTTGTTACTGGGGTTAATGAAGTCTGAGGTAACCAAGGCTGGCCATGAAGAGAGTGCTTTTATTTAATGAAAGGCCTCATCTATGTTCAGTTTAGAAGACATTCAAACTCTGGGCTCCTTGGAGCCATTTAAGAATTTCCCAATAGTTACACCAGGAATATAAACAAAATTCCTATACCATTTTTATATCAAGAACTTGAAAAGTTCAACACTATCAACCTCCCTTATATATATTTAGGGAGAGAGTTCCATAATGTTTCTACTTTGAGATGAAAATACATGCTCTTAACTGATATTTTAACATTTGTCAGTGTCCTGTATAGATTATTATTCCTGGTATTACTAATGCCTCATTTTGTAGTGACTTGTACACAAGAATCAAGTCACCTCCCAAAAGACCATAACCACCAAGTACAATGAAAGACTCTCCAGTGTGTCTCTTTGTTACAGAGATTTTTCATTTCCCTCACTTGCCCATTAATTATATTCTGGATTCATGTCTATTTGGCAAGCCTTCTGATAACTGAAAGATTCCATAATAGGTCATACAGTTCAGGTAAAATGCTAAATCAAGGCCTCTTTCTCTTTACTACTGAACTACTCAAAGTGCCTTTTATAAGACCGTAACACTTCCTCACCACTGCTTTGAAATGATCATCAAAGTCCAAAGCATCATTTACTTTATATCTTAGACCTCTCACAGAACTTACTGAGGTCAGAATTTCATTATTTAGAGCATAAGGATAATAATTACTTCCAAAACCAAATGCATCACATCACATTTTTGGCATTAAATTGCATCCAATTTTTGGTTTCCTACCTAAATAAAATGTCTAGATAAATTTACAATTTATTTTGATCATACATATTTATAAATATATCCCACATCTTAGTGTCATCAGTAAATTTACTTAGTCAAGTGCTATCACATACTGGGAACTCGGACATCAATAGCTCAAACAATATTGGACCAAGAACAGATCCGTGAGAGAGCCCCATGAACATTTCCTATTTTGAAAAAGAATGCCTTGTTCTCACTCAAAATGTTCCTCCTGTAAAACAGTCGGCTATCCACCATACAATGTGAATATTCACATTATGTTTTAACTTAACATCAAGTATTCTGTCGTGGGGTGTGATGAAAGAACATACTGCCAGCACAGCTAGCTGAAATTTTGTAAATAATTATATATCATTGGTGAATATCAAATTGATTTATACAAGATGCTTGTTACAAATGTACTAGAATTGTATGTCATGTGTATATCAAACTGATTTGTATAGATGTTTGTGTTAAAAGGGTATTTTGTAAAGTGCTTGGGTTTGAAATATATCCACAATGTGCCTTATTGGAGAGACCAGAAATGTACATGGACTATTGTAACTGTTTAAACGTATATGTTTTAACAAGGGAAACTGAAGGTCCAACAAACTTTAGAAAAATATCTAAAATTAAATCACTTTATATATATATATTTGTTTGAGACTATCCTTCAATGTTGTTTTAAATGTTTCCTGTGATTTTCAACTCTGATGTCACTGTGAATATATATTTAGTATTGTTTTATTCTTTTATTTATTATGAAATATAGTTAAACCTTTCATTGTGGCTGATCTTTTAGGGATATAAAAGTTTTGAGAGTACTTGCATATTTATTTGGTGACTCTGTGTGGGCCACTCCTAATAGCCTTGCTCTTGGTCAAACTACCATCTGTATTAGTATTAATATTGCACAGTAATATTGGTCACCCTTTGTTAAAGGCCTTAAACTAGCTGGCGAGGAGTTCTGAGTAAGATTAGTCAAACATGATCTCCCCATACTGAAACCATGTTTATATATATATATATATTTATATATATATATATATATATATATATATATATATATATATATATATATATATATATATATATATATATATATATATATATATATATATATATATATATATATATTTATATATATATATATATATATATATATATATATATATATATATATATCAGTCATTTGTCCAATATCCCTCTAAGGCAGACTACAAATTACTTAATCTAAACATTTATCCAGTACTGAGATCAAACTGATAGATCTACAGTTGGCCAATGGTTGTCTTATATGTCCTATGGATATTGCGGCAACAACTGCTTCCTTCCATATGTTGAGAACATATCCCTCCTCCACTGATTGTTGAAAGAGTACTTAAGGGCATGATACCCAACAACATGCTAGAAAATGTCGATTTAAACAGTCAGGGCCTGCAACTGCACTTTTTTAAATGCACCTCCAACACCTTTGAAATGAATGTATAAGGGATATTAGAACATGCATCAGATCTACTATCTGATTTATAGTTATAACCCTTAAACACAGCTAGTTCAGCAGGGTCAGTAATAGCTGAGCCCCCATACTTAACATTAATGTGAGGAGTATTTTCTTTCCAAAAGCATCTTAACTGCTTAAACAGGGTCTTTTTAGTCACCTTAGTATTCTTGGTTAGTTGGTTCTTATAGTCACTTCTAATTTTCAGAGATAAACTCTTCAAGGATATTTTTAAATATTATTTCTATATCTGACAAAGGCAAAAAGAGTGCATTTATACCTCTTCCACAGGGCATTTCTTTTATTTTTCAGTTGTGAAAATGTTTTTGTCCACCGTGGAGGGAAGCATCTGTTGTGATAATTGTCCACACCAACAGATTCATATCTGTTCATTATGGGGCATACCTCTCAACTTCTTAACACAAGAAATCTGGACAAGGTAAAAATAATGGGTCTCAAATGGATATGACAAGAAACATAAAAGACCAAGCTGCCAAACAATATTTATTATTTATTTATGTATTTATTTATTTTTTATTTAACATTTGTTTACTGGGAAAGTCCAACTTGGAATGAGTCAATTTTCAGAGGAGGTCTGGGGAGAAACACCTCAGATGCATGTCTTTGTAACATGTAAGATAAAAGTTGGAACTAGACATTTAACAAAAAAGCAGTTATACATAAAGGGTGGGAACAATAAGTATATGAGAAAACGATGCTTTATGTAATGTCTTTGAATTTGAATAGTCTCACAGATAAATAGAAAAAAGAAAGAGTAGTGAACTGTGTTAAAAAATGTAGAGTGCAAATAGTTATGCTACAGGAGACACACCTAGAGAGAACTTAACATGTGGATTTGATAAAGAAAGGTTTTCAGCATGGTTATTCAGCGAAATATCTGGGGCAAAGGAAAACAGGGGTTCTTATATTAATTGTAAGAGGAGCTCCAATAATGATAGAAGAGGGGAAAAAAGATAATAATGGTAGATTTGTAGTGCTATGGGGCTACTGACAACAGTGGAGGATTATACTGCCATATATTTATATTCCACCTAAAGCTGCTATAAGGAGCTTAAGAAAATTCTAGGAGAAATAATTAGCTTTCAGCAAGGAATATTACTTATAGGTGGGGACTAGAATTTGGTTTGCAACAATGAAGATGTGTCTGATGGGCACAGGAGGGAAAATATAACAAAGGAGGGTATGTTTTTGAAAACATTTATGAAAATGCTTGGCATGGAAGATGTGAATTCAGTACTAGGAATTCGGAGTGAATTTACATATTATTCCCCAAGATACAAAAACTGGGATAGGCGTGACAGAATTTAAATTTCACAGGAAATTGCATGCTTAATTGAAGGTCTTGAAACACACCCAATAACTATTTCAGATCATGTGCCAATAATCACTAAAATAAAAACACAAGGTAATGAAATAGAAATGAGACACTGGCGCTTTCCCACCTACCAGTTGAATAGAGAGGAATTTAAGGAATGGGTTTTCGAAATTATTCAGGAACTATTAAAGAAGATAGACATTTCTTCTGAAAATATAGCTAGGGAATAGGATAAAATTAAAGGAAAGAGAGATATGGTTAAGAAGTAACAAGAATTATTTAGTAGGACGAACAAAATAGGGGCAATCTCAAAGAACAAGAAGAGGAGCTACTGCAGAATGGTAAACAGAAAATAAGGGATTACCTCGATAATATGCATGAGTTTAGAATAACAAGCAACTGTTTTTTGACGATAACTCTTGAGCACAAAAATGTTTTGCACAAAAACTCAGGCAACAGAAATTAGGAAAGGCTGTTACCAAGCTTAGGGAGCATATAACAAGAAAGATAACAAGAGATCTTGTAGAAGTACTAGAAATATTTCAGAAATATTATGAAAGTCTGTATAAAGTAGAGAAATATGGAAATCAAGAAAAGGTACAAATGGAAATGTTTGTGAAAGAATTAAATATGCCAAGGTTAGATGTAGATGAGGCTCAATTACTAACAGGATAGGAGGAGATGAGATAAAAATACTGATTTATCACTAAACTACAGGAAAGTCCCAGGGCATAGATGGCAGTCCTGTGGAAGTTTGGAAGCTATAAGGGAAAAACTGATAAAGGCCTGATATGTTTTGTTTAACAGTATTTTAAGAGGAGGAGAAGTACCAACATCCTGGAAGAAAGCAGTGGTAGCTGTAATACCTAAAGAGGGTAAAAATCCATCATATCCAGCTTTATACAGGCCCATTTCAATACTAAACCATGATTATTTAGTGTTTGTGGGCTGGATTTATGAAAGCTTGCACGGAGTTGTAGAGTAGTGTAAGACATCAAACAGGCAATATGTCTGCCATGCGATCCAGGAACAGCCAGCAGGGGCGTGCACGAGAGCTGCTAAAGCTAATCTTGCACGGACAACGTCATGGTATGCAAATTACCTCATTTGCTGGAGAAAGTTATGCAAATGAGGTAAATTTGCGATCCAGGAAACACTAACCTGTCCGTGGAAGATTAGTGTTATCTGCAGAAATGTACTCCGTTGGTAACGGAGTACCGTTCTGCAAATAGCTAAACGGAGCTATGACAGCTCCAAATAAAGGATGCATACAGTTGAGGAAACATGCCAATGGCCAAATATAAGGCCATTGGCAAACTTTTTTTCCCCCGATGTTTAAGCATAGCGCAGCACCACGCAAACATGCGGCGCTTACAAAAACAAGAAAATAATAAAAAAAGGCCAAAACTAGGCATTTTCACTAAAAAACGTATTCTGCCATGCAGGTGAATGGCAGGGTGAAGACAACATGGCCACTGAGTAGTGGTTGCTAAGGGGGGAAGCTCAGTGTCAGAGATGTAACCATGCATTAGTAGGCAATCCTATGCAAATGAGGATAAGGATAGTGAATCTCAATTTTCCCCAGCATGTGAGTCATGTCCCAAGATTGTAAGAGTAGGAGTAGTAGAGTAGAATATAGGTGACATCATGAGGGGGTGTGTCAGACAGGCTGTAAGCTAATTGGAGCACACTGCCTTGTGTTTGCCCTGAGTTGCTCAGGATTGCAAGAGGCGTGCCTACAGTTGTCCTATTTGAAAACCTCAAACCAAAGGTGCACAATGTTAAAAGATAGGAAACTCCTTGCAAACATGCACACAGCATGTGCGCTCATGTGCGCACATTTGCGCTTGTTTGCCTGGCGCTTCCCCCCTGGCAGAAACAAAAATGCAAAAGGAAGGAAAAGAAGTAGTAGGAAGTTAACCAAGAAGAACTAGCAGAGGAGCCAGGTGAAATATATCACAATCAGCCAATTACACAGGCAGCAGACTAGCCCATCCCAGCCCAGCACTTTAAACTCTGCAAACAACATTCTTCCCTGTTTTTCCCCAAGAACTCTGCAACACTGCAGCATACAAACAGGGAAAGCTTAAAAAGCTTAAGTCAGGCAAAATGTTAGGGGCTGCTCTTGCTATCATAAACCAACATGTGCAAGGTGCTGAGGGTGGTGATGTTGTGAATGCTGCTGAGCAACCCACAGTGAGGAGACAGAGAAGAGTGTACAGACCCAGGGTAATCTACCAGGGGCTACATGAGCTGGAGATAGTGGAGTGCTATAGGTTGGACAGAGACCTCCAACAGCAAATTGTTGAGCTGTGCCGGCCACACCTCACACACAGAACCAACAGAGGGGAACCCAGTGGATACCAAGGTATGTGCTGGCCTACGAATACTAGCTACAGATACCTTCCAAAGACCGACTGGTGATATGATGGGGATTTCACAGGCATCAGCATCCAGGGTACTCCACCAGTTCCTGGATGCCATGTCAGCACATGCCGGTGAGCACATATATTTCCCCAATTCCTGTGAGGCATTGGCCAGAAATATGCGTCTTTTCCACCAAATAGCAGAATACCCTGAGGTAGTGGGTGCAATAGACTGCATGCACATAGGCATCAAAGTACCACCTGGTGAGCGGGGTAGGGTCTACATCAACCACAAGGACTTCCGCTCCAGCAACTGCCAGGTCGTGTGCGATGCCCAGGGCATAATAATGAATGTGTATGCTGGCTGCCCTGGAAGCTATCACAATTCCTACATCTGGCATCTGACACAGCTGTACCAGAGATTAGTCAATGGGGACATCCCTG
This sequence comes from Protopterus annectens, assembly GCF_019279795.1. NCBI lineage: Eukaryota > Metazoa > Chordata > Ceratodontiformes > Protopteridae > Protopterus > Protopterus annectens. The sequence continues at coordinate 1,428,858,690 of NC_056746.1, read as the reverse complement.
GTGGGGGATTCTGGATATGCACTGGAGCCGTGGCTGATGACACCCAGCAGAAATGCACACACACCTGAACAAGAACTCCATAATGAGGCACATGCACAAACAAGAAATATAATTGAGCATGTGTTTGGGATGCTCAAGTCATGGTTCCGGTGCTGGACACATCTGGTGGAGCCTTACAGTACTCACCAATTACATGTACCCAAATTGTTATGGTGTGTGCCATGCTACTCAATATGATCCTGTGGAAACAGCTGCAGCAGGAACAGCATGGGGCAGGGCCAAACAGCACCCCACCATTGCCAAGGCCTGCACAGGCACAGCGTGACTCGGAGGAGGAACAACCTGAGCCTGTCCCAGTGGACAGAAGGAGGCGTGCCCAGTATGCCCTGGCCTTGGCAAAGAGGCAACGCATAGCACATACACTGACTCAGTAGGAACCCTGGAAATGACACCTCTCTCTGACTCACACATACAGTAAAAGGAATGCCTAACTTGGCACTACCTGTTTTCAAACATGTATAGGGAGTGTACTATGTGCATCTGACATAGGCAGCCCTGCAGCACCACCTGAGGCATGAGTGCCCTATTTTAAGCAATATAAAGTACTGCTAAGCACATTTTACCAGTACTGAGCATATTTAAATCCAATTGCGCATAGCTGCGCACCACTCTAACCAGCGCAATGTTGGTCAATGGTGGGCAACATTGGGCAATGTTGGGCAAAGTCTGGCAATGTTAGGCAAGTTGAGCAAAGTTGAGCAAAGTCAGGTAAACATGCTCACACCTGCTTTACTGTTCCTTAACCAGTCAAGTCTTCCCAGCAGGAAAATACAAAGCAGTGACAGGGCTCGAACTCAGGATTATGTGCACTATAGTCACAGTACTGAACCACTAAGCCATGACAGCATTTCGCTGGCACAGACACAACTTAAGTCACTCACACATACCAGTTGGGGGGGGGTCACATACCTAACAGTCACAACCAGCAGGACAATTGTAGACAAACCCAAATGCAAACAAATACCGTATCATGCCCTCTGAAGAGGCATATGAGTAACCTCCCCCCAGGCCTATGCAGACAGATAACTGCAGGCCAGGCAGTGTGATGTGGGTTGGGTAGGCTATGAAGTCACAAACTAATATGCGTGTAATTGGAAGCAAAGGTCTGTAGTACGGTGGTATGTCTCAAGGCAGTACGATAAGCAAAAGTACAGACTGAAATGGAGTACCTGACATAGCAGTACAGGCCTAGCAAATGTCTATAGGTGTCAGATGTACCCCTCATCCTATGCATACCCACAGTAACAATCAGGTGTGCCCCCCAAGGGTGGAAATATACAAATAATAGCTGTCCCCCCTGTATGTAGAAATGTTGATAAGTCTATGCAAATTGACTCATGGAAACCCAGCAGGCACAGCGTGCTTCCTGTCGATGTACAACACAAAGGTGAGCCCTGAAATAAAAAACAACTTGATTTTTCACGCACATATAGTACATATGCCCATAGTGGGCATGCTCACACACTTAAACAAATTTAGCAAATTTCACTCAGCAACATACTGAAAGGTCATACTGAGCATGCTCACACACAAACAAATGAAGCAAATGTCAGTAAACAACATACTGAAAGGTCATACTGGGCATGCTCACACACTTAGGCCATGTCTGAGTACAGCAGTGGGCCACACATATCTGGCAGTTGCAGTTCTTACTCCAGACACTTGTCACTATTCACCAATCCTGCCTTGTGCACACAGTGATATGAAAACAGATCCATATAATATATTGGACCCCTTTCATAGTCAAACTATGTACTACAAGTACTTAAGTTGTTCAAAGAAAGTGAAAATCCAAATAAGATCAATAAATCTCCGATCAGTATCATCAAGAAACAATGAGCACTCCTAACATTATCCAAGCCATGTTCTGGCAAAATATTGCCAAAGAGTCCATAGAGAACCATGAAGCTTTCTTTAGCTATGTCATAAATATCAATGTAAACTCATATATGTTCTGAGTCAGTGCAAAGTGTAAATGAATACATGTACATGACTGACACTGCCAACATCTTGTCAGACAGGTTCATACATATTTACCCCACTCTCACTGATAAAAGGGCCCATTACCATACCTGGAGATTGTGAAAAGCCAGAAATCACATATACAATGGTTAAACAGCTCTATCCAAACCTAAAAACACGGTGTCTATGGGATGACATGGTGTCCCTGGCTGTGTCATATGTGAACTCCAAAACAAACAGACCCTGCACCTGAACAGTCTGTTGAGACTCACCCTCTGTACAGGATATGAAACTGTTGAATGGGTTACAGCAACGTTTGGCACACTTCACAAGTGTTGGTGCACAACAGACCATGGGAAGTATTGTCTTATAAGCCTAATAAGTCTGATCTGCAAGGCCATGGAGTCCATCATTATGGAACTCATAAACAGAGCCATTGGGAGCCTATAAACACCCAACCCTACCCATTTTGGTTTGGTCAGGGGCAGATCATGGTCCCTAAACCTGCTGGACAGTTTTCAAGGCAGTTACCCAGGACATACATCAATTAAATGAGCTACACATGGCCTACATAGACCTTGAAAAGCCCTTTGCCAACATCCCACACACATGTCGTATCCACAAAATCAACAACCTGTGCATAAAAATGTATGTCATCTGATGGATTGCCAATTGGGGCACAGATAGATCCCACAAGGTAAGAATTGTGGTCTCCCTATTGGACTGTAAGCTCGTAATAACTGCTGCCCCCATGGGTCAGTGCTGGAACCCCTCCTGTCTGGTGTATACATTTCAAAAATACAGTCAAACACATGAGGGCTATGGTTAGCAAAGTTTGTGGATGACTGCAAAGAGGTTGCCATAATCGATGTTTGGGACAACAGAGACATCCTTAAAAAGGGTCTCAGTCAGATAGATGTGGTGTCAAAATTATGGCCTCAAGCTACAGTCATACAAATACCACATAGGTGCCAACACCCTAAATATGGAGGTAATAACAAGGGATCTATGGACACATGTGGATAGTCATCACTACTTCCAGAAACACATTCACAAAGTGGTTAGAAAATCATGCTATATGTTCCCACACATTGCCATGGTCTTTGCATGAAGGTCAAAGGAAGTTCCCTCTACTCATCAGTCATCAGACCCATCAGAGAGTATCAAGGCACACTTGTGATGAATCTGACTAGGCACCTTCAGCAGCTGGAAAGACCATTGAAGTACCTCAACAAGAGGATTACTGGCCTCAGGCAGTTGCCCCATGCAACAAGACTGAAGTTAACTCAATCTGTACTCTGTTGCATACTGTCTACTCAGGCGATCTCTGCCCAACAGACAGGTCCATGTCCAATGCAGAACTGATGTACATGCACTAACTGAAGTAAACCCAAGCTCACTGTGCCAAATGCTCTAGGGATATCATCATCACAACAATAAATAGAACATGTTGGAGGGATACATTACTAACCCACAGACTTCCCTTGCTTTGGAACAGGCTCCCAACCTACATTAAGCTGAGTCCCTCACTGAGACTCTTCCAGAGGAGCCTTGATGAGTGTATGTGAAACTTAACTGTCACACCATGGATCATTTCATCAGCTCTACTACACAGAGGCCTAGAGAACTAACCCCATGTGTGGTGATAGCTGCACACTCTGACCATACTAATATATGCCTTCAGGCAGACAGCCTATTACCTACATATATATATATATATATATATATATATATATATATATATATATATATATATGTAGGGGAACACTGTATAATAAGCCAAAGATGGATGGGCAGAGATGCAGAGATGTGTGTAAGAGGGTGACCATGACAGGGAGCCATCCCGGACTGTCCCACCTATTACACATCCTAATGGCACAAAAGGCATGAGGTGCGCATCTCACCCACTGTACATAACAGCCACCAGTATCTGTAAACATTACAGTGTATGTGGTGCATGCGCCTGCTGTACAACATGACTGTACAATGAAGTATACATCTACTACCTGTAGACATGTACCTGTCACATAGGTTCATAGGTATGTAGTAGACTATCTTCACGAAGGCATATAATAGCCTAGGCAAGTTGTGCAGCTTTCACCACCCAATTAGGTAGTCTCCTAAGCCCTAGTTCTAATAGTCAGTGCCCTAAACCCCTTTCTAGTGGGGCTGCTGATGTGATGCCTGGCGTGAATTGTCTGTTTCCCATCCACGCATCAAGGTTCCTACTGAAGAGTGTCAGCGAGAGGCTCTGTCTGATGTACATTGGGACTCTGTTCCACAGGAAGGCAAGTGTCTAGGATGGTACTTTATCCCACCAGCATGTTATATTCATTGTTGTGATGAGATTCATATCCCTGGAGTGTGTAGTGCAACTCAATTTTGTGATCCTTAGATGGAGCATGTTCAACAGTTATGTGTTGGACATGGCTCTGTGTTAGGCAGAGTGTGCCTCTGAGTAGGCGGTATGCAACGGAAAACAGATTTAGTTTTACTAGTTGTGTTGCATAACACAGCTGTTTGAGGCCAGTAATCCTCTTGGTGAGGTACCTCTGTGGTCTCTCCAGCTGCTGGATATGCTTAGTCAAGTACATTCAAAATGGTGCATTGTACTCAATGATGGGTCTGATGACTTAAGAGTCGAGGGCCACCACTACCTCTTTTGATCCTGATGCAAACCCTTTGTTGATGAGGTGGGCCACATAGGATTTCCTAATCACTTTGGCAACATGGTTGTCAAAGGAAAGATGACTATCTACTTGTGTTCCCAGATCCCTTATTACCTTGTCAGTTTTTAGGGGGTAACACCTATGTGGTAGTTTGTGGGTACTTTGTTTTCCCCAAAGGGGATTACTATGCATTCTTTCACATTGAGCTTGAGGCCATGATTCTGACACCACACGTCTGTATCATAGAGTCCCTTCTGGAGAATATTTGTGTCATCCAAGGAATCTATTATGGCAAACACTTTACAGTTCCCAGCAAAATTAGTCAACCACAACCCTCCTGTGATGGCATGTACTTTTGAGAAGTCTATACCAAACAGGAGGGACCACAGGACTGAACCCTGGGGGACACCAGTTGTTACCAGTGTAGAGTCTGACATGTAGCCAGCAACTCTTAATTTGTGGGATCTATCTGTGAGCCAGTTTGCAATCCATCTTCTGATGTATGGATTCATGCCCAGGTTGGTGAGTTCATCTATGATACCTGACTGGGGAATGGTGTCAAAGGCCTTAGTGAGGTATAGGTAGGCTGTGTGGAGCTCCTTTCAATCATCTGTAGCCTGGGTAACTGTCTCAAAGAAATCCACCCAGTTCAGGAGGCGTGACCTGCATTTGACGAAGCCAAACTGGGTGTGCTCAACTGTGTGAAGGTTCCCAATGTCTTTATTGTTGACTTCCATTATGATTGGTTCCATTGCCTTGCAGATCAGACTCATCAGGCTCATACAGCATGAATGCCAAGGGTCTTTGTGGCCCCACCCCTGTGGAGTGGGAAGAACGTTACTGTGCAACATTCTATGGGTACATATCCTGTAGAGAGGATGAAGAGAGAGGTGTAGGTATCCTTGATGAAAATGGATACATCCCCACCTTATGTGCTATGATCCAGGTTCTGATGCTGGAAGGTATCGAATGAGTAGTCAATGCTTCATTGGTCCAATCTGACCATAAGCTAACTACCCTTCATATCCACGTTCTGCCCCCACCCCTCATTAAGGAAAGTATGTTAAAAAAATTTCTCCAAAGCCAACTTCATGCTTCTTAAGACAGAAGTGGTGAACTTCATGAAACCCATGCAGATGGACAATACAGTTACGACTACTGAATCCTACACAATTGCACTTTATAAGCACTTACATGAGTGCATGGATTGTGCTATCCCAAACAGAACCAAGACGCTATCCTCCAAGAAAAGGAAGCCAATCTGGTGGTCCCCTTCCATAAACAAACTGTACAACAGAAGGAAGAAATTATTGCAAAAGAGGGTAAAATCCCATGAGTGGAGGAGCTCACTGATCAGCCTCAGTAAGAAGCTGCGATCCCTGATAAAATCCTCCAAAGCTAGTTAGGAAAAAAAATCGCCACTGATTGTAAAGACAACCACAAAGCATTCTATAGCTATGGCAAGAATCTCAATGGCAACACTCAGATCTGCTCTGAGTTACAGCACAATGGTACTAAATATACAGACCCAACTGATATTGCCAACATCCTGGCAGATAGATTCAGTGCTAACTTTATCCCCCTCTCACCCATGAGAGAGCCCATCTCTTTATCGGAAGAATGCAAAGTTCCTGTCATCATGGCTGCACAGGTAAAGACCACACTCTCCAAAGCCAGGAACACAGCATCCATGGGACCAGACAACATCCCAGGCTGCGTTCTACATGAACTACAGAATGAACTGGCACCACACCTAAGTACCATGTTCAGTCATAGCCTCACCTCAGGCTTTGTGCCTGCTGAATGGCGCACAGTGACGGTTATCCCACTACACAAGGAGGGAGATACCACGGACCCTGGGAACTAGTGCCCCATTAGCCTGATGAGCCTGGTCTGCAAGGTCATGGAATGTATCATCATGGAACTTATAAACAAAGACACTGGTAATCTCCAAACTCTGGACCCCAACCAGTTCGGGTTTGTAAAAGGCAGATCATGTCTCCTAAACCTGATAGACTTCTTTGAAGCAGTCACCAAAGCCATAGACAAGGGTAAGGTGGTTCACACAGTCTAGCTAGATCTTGTCAAGGCTTTCGACACCATCCCTCACTCTGGAATTATAGATAAACTCACTAAACTAGGTATAAATCCCTATATGTCACAAAATGGGTTGCCAACTGGCTCACTGACAGAACCCACACTGTGAAAGTAGAAGACTCCAAATCCGACCTCAGACCAGTCCTGTCCTGTTTGGTATCTACTTCCCTGAAGCACAGGCTAACACAGAAGGTCTTTGGCTAATAAAGTTCGCAGATGACTGCAAACTAGGAGCCATAATCGAAACTACTAACGATGTGGACATCCTACAAAAGGGTCTCACTGAGACAGATACCTGGTGTCAAAGCCATGGCCTCAAGCTCAATGCCAAAAGGTGCATTCTCATCCCCTTTGGTAAAAACTCTGTACCCATGAACTACAACATAGGCGGTAGTATACTTAAAACTGAAAGTGTGATAAGAGACCTTGGGACACAGGTGGACAGTAGTCTCTCCTTTGATAATCACATCGCCACAGTAGTCAGGAAATCTTTCTACGTGGCACACCTCATCAAAAAAGGTTTCTCATCCAGGAAAAAAGAGGTCATTGTTCCCTTTTGGTATGTACCTCACAAGACATCTACAACAACTGAAAAGGCTGCAGAAATACCTCACAAAGAGGATTACTGGCCTCAAACACATGCCCTACACAGACCGTCTCAAAAAACTCCAGCTTTACTCTGTTGCATATCGCCTACTCATAGGTGATTTCTGCCTAACATACAAAGCTGTGTCAAACCTAGAGCTGTTGGACAAGCTCCACTTAAAGAAATCGCAATCCCACTGAGCTACACGGTCTAGGGACCTAAACCTTGTTACCACAATAAACAGAACATGCTGGAGGGATAGATTCCTGTCCCAGAGACTTCCCATACTCCGGAATAACTACCTATCTATATCAAACAAAGCTCCTCATTACCACTCTTCAAGAAAAATCTTGATGATTGGATGGGAAATAGGAAATTCACCCCGGGGATCACTTCTGTGTCTCTGCTCGACAGTGGCACAGGAAAATAAATTTCTTGGGTTGCAAAAGCCTAGTACCTACCTATGAACCTATGAACCTATGAACCTTTGAGCCTTGCCTAAAAAAGGTAATATGGGGACAGCAGGAGCCATGGCCAGTATTCAGAAGCATAGGGGTGACAGGTACAAACCATCTGTAGTGAAGCAATGAGGCTTGTCTATCATGTCATCACAGGCAGACAGAGACTGGATCCCCTTTGAATGACACAAGAAGCTCAGCCAATTGTTGAAGTTTATCGTCTTTCTGTTATATTGCAGTATCATGTAGGTGAAGGTAAGATGCTACTCAAGGTCAGGGTCATACCAGCCTGGGCTACATGATCATAGAGCTACTATATATCTCTTGTCATGTTGTCCTGGGAGGTATGTCTCAGATCATTCACACTGACATGTACAAAGAACACATCATATATGTACCTGTTCTGGAGTGATGCAAGTGCTTGTGTTATGTGGCGGATCATAGCACCTGACAGACAACTGACAGTAACCTTCCCCTTCTCTAGCCAAGTGAGTAGAACATCTGTGTGCCTGACTATGAAGTCACCTATTACTAGTGTGTTGGGTATGTTTTTTTGACTTAGGGCCTGTTGTGAGGCACACTACTTTGGTGTATTATGTGTTTTCTGGCGTGTGCTTGGAGGTGCATGTTGCTTGCTTGTCTGCTTAGGAGGACACTCTCTCTTTTTCAGATTAATATTTGTATTCTCCAAGTATGGTAATGTGTATTTATGTGTGTGTTTTGCTGGTGCTTATATTGTAGATCTATGTGAGACTGCTGGTGTTGTGGTTGTATGACCCTACTCCTCTTGACTGTATTGTCCAGTATTGGGTTGACAGAGCTTAGCCACTGGTTTGACCCTGTGTGTGCCAGCATGTGGTGCATCAACCCATATATGATATGGTCATGGCCTATACATACAATACACTCACAATACACCTAATATGATAAGCCTGCTGAGGTTAGCAAATGTGAAAAAAACCTTTGAGCAAACTGTCAGCAAGTAATGTCTGTATTGCACCCTGTAACTCCTTATTGCTTGCTGAAGTGTAAAGACGTACTTAGTTTGGATTAAAAACCCCGCACTTGCCAACTATGTGTGTGTGTGTCTGTCTCTCCCTGGGGAGAGAGCAACCTTTTTGGAGACTACTCACATCCCTTAAAAGTAGTATACTCATCTTTGTCAAGTCTGATGATGTCACTATCCTACAAATATACCTGTGGAAAGCTGCAATCCTAGTAATGTGTATAGCGTGTTATATAAATGTGTACTGCTGTAGTATCAAAATGCCATTTGATAGGGGTTTGAATCTTGCACTAGCCAACTGTGTGAGTGTATGTGTCTCTCTGTGGAGGAGCAACTTTTTTTGGAGACAATTCACATCCCTTAAAAGTGGTATACTCATCTTTGTCAAGTCTGATGATGTCACTATCCTACAAATATACCCGTGGAAAGATAACATCCCAGTAATGTGTATAGCATGTTGGGTAAATGCCTACTGGTGTAGTATCATAATGTAATTAAGTAGGGGTTTGAATCCTTCACTTGCCAACTGTGAGTGTGCTTGCCCCCTTAGAGAGGAGCTGCTTTTTTGGAGACTACTCACACCCCTTAAAAGTGGTATACTTATCTTTGTCAAGTCTGATGATGTCACCATCCTACAAATATACCTGTGGAAAAAAAACAAATCTCTGTAATGTGTATAGCGTGTCATATAAATTCATGCTACTGTCGTATCATAACATAGCGAAGTAAGGGTTTGAATCCTGCACTTGCCAACTGTGTATGTGTGCCTTCCCTGAGGAAGAACAACATTTTTGGAGAATACTCACACCTCTTAAAGGTGGTATACTCATCTTTGTCAAGTCTGACGATGTCACCATCCTACAAATATATCTGTGGAAAAGAAACAGCCTGGTAATGTGTACAGCATGTTGTGTAAATGTGTACTACTGTAGTATCATAATGTAGTTAAGTAGGGGTTTGAATCCTGCACTTGCCCACTGTTTGTGTCTTCCTGAAGAGAAGCAACCTTTTTGGAGAATACTCACACCCCTTAAAAGTGGTATGCTCATCTTTGTCAAGTCTGATGATGTCACCATCCTACAAATATACCTGTGGAAAAAAGAAATTCCAGTCCTGTGCATACTGCGTCGTGTAAATGCATATTGCTGTTGTATTATAATGTACTTAAGAAAGAGTTTGAATCTCTCACTTGCTGACTGTGTGTGTTTCAGGTGTGGGAGAGTGTGTGACACTGTTGGTCAATATGGAGTGGGTTTTGATTTTTCTAGTGTATGACATATCATAATGACAACTGTATGTGCATTACAAATATAAGGTAGCTGTGGGGCAAAGCCATATACATAGATGTGACCGCAATTATTTCATAGGTGGGTACTCTGTTTTCTCCATGAAGCCATCTGTTATCTTTGCCAGAGCATACTGGTGCTTTCCAGACCTTAGGTCACTTCTGTATGCTAGTGACAAGCTTAGCCACTGCAGTGATCCCTGGGCTACGTCTTCTGTTTCACATCCACTCATCACAGTTTCTATTGAAGACTGTGAGTGAGGGTTTATGCTTGAGGTATATTTGAATCCTGTTCCAAAGCAAGCAAAGTCTGGCAAAGATGACTAATCATAATAGGTGTGCAACAACCTCTGTGGATCTGCATGCAAACCCTTTATTGCTTATGTGCTCCACAGAGGGATTTCCAAAACCCTTTGGTAATGTGATTATCAAAGGAGAGATGAGTAAACACATGGCTCTATGTATACATTAGTACCTACCTATGTTGTACTCTGGGGATACTTTGTTTTCTAAAAGTGGATAACTATGCTTTCTTTGGCTTATAGATTTACAGCATGAGTTTGACACCAGGTATCTGTCTCTATGATACCCTTTTGGAGGATGTGTGTGTCATCTGGAGAATAAAGTATAGCTCACAGTATGCATTTTCATCAGACGTGGGCAGACATATCCCTACTGTGTTTGCTCGTACCTAAGAAAGCTATATGTCAAACAGGAGTGGTCCCAGGACTGAGTGCAGGTGAATACCACTTGTTAATGGCATAGAATTGTACATGGAGGCTGCAGATGTTACTGTGTGTCCTACATCTGTGCGTCAGTTGTCAATCCATCATCTAACAATCGTTTATGTTCAGTGTGTTGAGGTTATGTATAATACCAGCATGTGGGATGGGTATGAATTGCTGGTGAGCTATAGCTTGGCTGTGTGGACCTCTCCTCCCTCACCTATAGCCTTGTTAACTGGCTTGAAGTCTACTATGTGTAGGAGCCATGATCTGGCCTTTAAAAAACCTAAGTGGGCATGGTGCAGTGTTTGCTGGTTCATAATGTCTCTGTTAATGAGTTCCATAATGCTGTGCTCCATAGCCTTCCTGATAACATTTGTCTGGCTTATAGACTGAGAGTTTCCAGGATCTGTTGTAGTTCTACCCTTAATCAATTTATGTTAACATTTGCACTGGGTGTGACGAAGGTGGACAGGTTTAGGAATAAGTATATTAGAGGGTCAGCTGAGATTTGAAGGTTAGTAGACCAAGCCAGATAGGCAGGATTAAGTTGGTTTGTACATGTACTGAGGAGGGATGCAGAGTATATTGGAAATAGATGCTAAGGATGAAGCCGCCAGGTAACAGGAAAAGAGGAATACCTAAGGTGAGGTTTATGGCTGTGGTGAGAGAGGACATGCAGGTGGATGACGTGACAGCGCAAAATGCAGAGGGCAGGAAGAAATGGAAACAAATGATCTACTGTGGTGACCCCTAATGGGAGCATCGAAAAGGAGAAGAAGAAGAAGACGTTGCAGCTCAACCCTTGTGGACTGTGAACACCATTACTGTGCGTCATTCCACAAGTATGCAACCTGTATAGAGGCTGCATCTAGACAGAGTGTTTAGGTGAGTGGTGACTTCATATGTCAGCTTGTGTATAACACAGCCAGAGACACTGTCCAGTACCATTGCCACTGTGGTCTGGACTTTGGTAAAGAGATGTTTTAACTAGAGTGTCTGTGAATCATCAGGTTTTACATTCTTCAGGACTGGAAATGTGGCCCTTGTGTAATGACAAGGTGGTGAAATCCGCATTCAAACTGTCTGACAAGAAATTGGTAATGTCAGTCATATAAGTGCACTTTGTGACCATTTACATTAACTATGACCCGATCTGAGATTTCCCCTGTAGATTATACACAACACTAAAGAAAGCTTTAGTGTTGTCTTTGGAATCCTTGCCATTTTGTATTTTGAAGCTTGCCTTGTATGTTTATTGAGGGATTGTATTTTCACAATGATATTGACCAGAGAAGTTATCCCTTCTTGGTATGTAACTCTTTTTGGTACAACTTCACACCTTCTATTATATATTTAGTTTATGGCAGGGGTCCATGAGACTAATGCACTTTTACTGTATAAGTGAGAATTTCTTGTGTTTGTGAGAGTACGGTCCATGCAACCCTGTAGGTGAACAGTGTGCATTAATAAAGGATTATGCAGCTGGGACAGTGTTAAACTTAGTAATGCAAACCAATGACAGATAGCAACAACAGCATCACCCACAGCACAGTGTCAACCCGTGTCTTACACACACATGTGTACTCAAGTTCCAAAATGTGTGTAGTACAATGCATACTGGCCACCAACAGAAACTATGGAGTGTTAACACTGGCCAATACAGGGCATGTCACCCTGTCCATTTGTCCAATATGCATGTACATGCAGACAGTGCACCACCACCATGTTCACAAATGGACACCTGCAAACCTGTGTTGCACATACCCCACACTTACTGTCCACTGTATAACACATGCTGACACAACTACACATATCAGCCAAGTGGCATATGGGCAAACAAAACACAGTTGGAATAAACACTGGTGAAAACAATACAACATTGCTAATTACAGCTTTAATGCATCATGCCTGCTCAGCTACACCTTCAAGGATATCATTACACTTTACTGCTGACAACATGCTACACATCCAACCATTGCTATACTTTATTAAAGTCACCTTGTGCATCAGCACCATGTTAGCCTGTTCCTGCATCAATGTTACAGATGACAAGAGGTGGCACAGGTTTCATCATATGCACAGGGTGTGTTGTTGGTTTGCCAGAGGCCTACACTGAGCCATACAATCGACATGTGTGTGTGAGTGTGTGTGTGAGGGCCATGAGTACTGTTATGGGCCAATGTTGATGTAATGTGTGCGGGTATGTGTTTGACCTAGGATCTGGTTTATGTGTGTGTGTCTGCATGCACACAGTTCCACCATGTGGCTGCCATATATGGGGATTTGTGAGACAGCTACAGACTGTACCTGGCAAGCTTTACAGATCACCATCGCTGGCCATGGATACGGAACCTGTGCCTGGCAGGGGTGCTACAGACAGTATCAGGTACTAATCCAGATTTGGTACTATCCGAAGAAGTTGACATATGTCCACTGGATCCAGGTCCCTGCTGGGACTGGCCAGAGCCACGTGCACGTGGTTTGCTAGGATGGTCTATGGACAGGCCCCCCAAACATTGCTGGGGCTGGGGCTGGTACTGGCACTGTGGGAGCGGCTGAGACTTGCTGGATGTCCATGGCAACCTCCAGCTGCTGATGTTGCTGGTATACATCCACGTCCACGTTTCAACCATTCCGTACTGTCCTGACACATGGACATGACATTGTGGAGGAAATCCAATGTCTCACCCCAGTGTCTATTAATGACCTCAGTGTAGTTACGTATGGCACCTGCTAGGTCATGGATACTGTCACTTACAGAGGTGTAATGAGCCGCCTGTGCCCTTAGCCCCTGTCTGGTGTACTGCTCCATTCGTATCTGTGCCTCCATGACAGCCTGGAACATGCATGTGGTAGAAAGAGGTGTGGCATATCCGCCAGGGGCATGATGACCAGCAGTGCTCTGACGAGAACCCCTGGGCATCTGCCTATGTGGTACCATTCCAGACATCTGGCTATGGCTGCTGTGTCCTGATACATGTGCCATAGATACCACACTGTCCTGGCCAGTGCCAACCATACACTGTCCCTCAGCTAAGGGCAATGGTGATGATGGATGTACAGGCAGTATGACTGTGTGCATGGATGGGGTGGAGACTTGTGTACTGTCAATTCGTGGCCCAACAACAGACCCTGACAAACCTGCCTTTGCCTCAACACACCTATCCTCATCATCACTGTCTGTTTCAGTGACATCAGGTTCCCTGCTGTACTGAACCAGCCCCACCTCGGCACCTGTGAGAGGAAAACAGGAAACACACGTTAAGACTGAACATGACTTCAGACCACATGCGCACATGCGTACGTCAATATGTGTACACATGCACACATGCACACGTGCACACATGCATATGTGCGCACATACGCACATGCACAAATGCACACATGCACACACACAAAACTACACTCCTCCCTAAAGCAGACACACACACCAGCAATTACAGAACATACACAATAGCAGGTGATGGTGGGGTACAGTATTACAAGCAAAACAGTCATATCACACATGTCAGCATGCAGGACATGTGTTGCTCAGCAGCATGCAGTGCAAGTGTAGTCAGTCCTTGTTACTAACAGCATACATGGCTTTGATACATGTATTTTATTATTAGGTGATGGCCCTCCCCCGGAAAACAATGCATACATGGACACAACATTGCTGTGCAGGTATTCATAACCCTGTAATGTACTGTGCACCATAACTCACAGGTGTATATACCATTCCTGGATGTGTATCTGTGTGTCAGATAGGTATCCAATGCTGATTACAGCCTCTGTGTCTTTAGCAAATAATTCTGGACACATTTTTAGCACATGCATGGTGAGTATTCACACAACATCATCAGTGGTGCATGGATAATTGATGGAATACCATTCAACCACATACCCAATGTACGGTACTTATGGTGAGTGTAGATCATATTGTGGACATGCCAGTCTCATCCATGACATGGCATGCTAAAACACAACTTCACATTTAAACACTACACATACCCAATATGTGTCATATGACCTATCCACTCAATAGCATCACAAGACATATATGTGTCAGTTGTGCAAATGGTGATTGGTATGCATACTGTTTAGAGGTGCATATGTGTGCACACACACATCATTATGATGTGTAGCAATGACAGCTATGTGTAGTACTGTGGTTACAATAACTGGATGGGGTATAGTACCATAGGCCATCATCATGAAGCATCAGGTGGTCACTCAAGGCTACAAATGTTTCACAAACCAGCACTAATCATGCTGTGTTGGAACTGTACTACCTTGGCTAAATTCACCCATTTCACAACCAGTTGTTACGTGAGTTTGTAAGGAGGCCAATAAGGAGCATTCCGTGACATGAATGTGTAGTGTGTTGCAGAGTGTTTAAATGCCCCAGGATAGGCCTCTACCCTCAAGTATATTATGTGTAATGTGTGGATGAGATTTTGGATACTGGAGTGTGTCTTTACAGAGGGTTTGGGAATCCTTCATGTGTAGCATGTTAAAATGCTCTGTGTATGACATAGATGTGTATGCTATGTGCATGTTGAGTATCAACTGTGCCTATCCAATGGTCACTACAGTCTAGCCACATTTGTTTGAGATGGTCTGGGTATTGCATGTGCTTGAGGCAGCTAATCATATTAGTGAGATGTGCGTGCTCTTACACCAAACATGCACAGCATGCATTATGGGTAGGTGTGTTACGTGTACATGGCCTACACCTTAACTATGACATGCACTTTTTATTTACAATAATAAATGTAGAATACACTCACCAGCATCTGTCCACTACCTTGATGTCACCCCAGAGGGCCCTACATAGAGATGAGACAGTTTGTCAGTGGCCACAACTGTGGCATTGCTACTGTGTGTTTGCAATCTTACAGTACAACAGTTTACATTCACAGGGCTACAGATTATGTTCCAAATGATCAGTATTGCACAACAACAGGCTCCACATCTTTGAACAATACACTCCACATCTCACATATGCATGATCCGCCAATACAGATAACAGTAGTCTACAGATATGCCATGTTACCTGCATGCTCCATGTGTGGTTGGTGGGTGGCTCCAACCTCCATCATGGTGTATGTCTGCTGCTGTTGTTGTTGGGCAGGTGCCACCAGGCTCATGAGCAGCTCCTCCACTCTGGTGAGGGGGGGTGGATATTAACACCACCTCCTGTTGGAAACTGTTGTCTATGCACATTAGTGGCATGCTGATGGACATGTCTGAGAAGATCACTGCAGTGGTGGCGTACCTGCTCATATGTCTGGTTATGCAGGCCTACCTCATTGACCCTGCAGACAACATCTTGCCACACTGCAGTATGCTCCTGCTGGTCCTGGCTGGTTTGTGAGAACATGTGATGGTAGTGCTGAATCATACTGCTAGTAATAATATCATCTTCAGCACTATGGTAATTCAGGTTCCTGCGATGGGCCATGATCCCTGGAAGACATAAATACAAAAATATGACTGAGCAAGTCATATGGCATATTTAATATTATACAGTACAGATATCACTGAACTGCCATATATAACAACATATAAGCTAACCGAGAGTGAAACACTGTAACTGCCACTTATCACTGCTCACCCCACAACTGCTTGAAAGTGCCTTGCTCACTCTATCTAATGAACCATGTTCTGCACAGCAGCAAAATAAAATCACTATATAAGACTATACAAGAGTACCTGGCACACTGTATGCAACACGATGCACCACCTAGCCACAGCAGATATACATCAAGCTGATGTATAAAGAAATATATCATCCATCACAATGAGTGTAAGGTCCAGTAAATGTATTACTATTATACCACACAACTTGTTAATGCCAAACCCGTGGCCAGAATATGTGCACAATTGGGAATATAGGTCACATACTGCTGTAGTCCACTATGAATGTTGCTAGATACGCAGTTATATGTTTTACCACACAATATGTCAAAGGACATGTTACAGACATAACCACACACACATCAGACATAATTATAGGACACAAAGGTATGACAACCCAGATAAGCTTTCAGTGTGTACTATACAGTACTGTGTGTCAGTATTTACACAACCTTAATCTTGAGAAATGTAATCTGTGATGAATACAGGGACCACACAAAACAGTGGATGCAAGCAA
This sequence comes from Protopterus annectens, assembly GCF_019279795.1. Lineage (NCBI taxonomy): Eukaryota > Metazoa > Chordata > Ceratodontiformes > Protopteridae > Protopterus > Protopterus annectens. The sequence goes on along the minus strand of NC_056746.1, from coordinate 1,428,841,700 downwards.
TGTGGACATACACCATACTTTGCTGTACAGGCCCAGAGCTTCAAGTAGTACTACAGTACACACAAGAGTTGCATTCAACATCGGTACAAATCAATAATCATAGATGTAGTGCTTTAGCCTCCAATGACACACCCTAGTTAAAACCAAGGGACTTAATCACACTGTATGCAATAGCACTTGTTCTGCCTAGCAACAGAATACACAGCTTTTGCTAAGATCAAAGCAAGGACCCATAATACCATACCAAAACAGTTTCCCACTAAGCTATCCCACAAATACACATCTTTGATGTATTCACAAACATACTGACCATCACAGTCAGTCAACAGTACAGAGAATCTATTGCAAAAAGTAGATGTAGGTGTGTATGAGTATATATAAATCTACATATAGATATATATATTATGAGTATATATAAATATATATATATATATATATGTGTGTGTGTGTGTGTGTGTGTGTGTGTGTGTGTGTGTGTGTGTGTGTGTGCATATATACATATACACATCCATTTGTCTACATATACATATATATGTAGGCACATATACATTTCACCTTTCATAGTGAGAATATCAATTATATAAATGATGTAAGATATACTGTAATGTAATAAAATTGCACAGTCTTGGGATAAATGCATTGAAGGTGTTCACAGCCCAGGTAGCTTTAGCAGGCCTTACTGGCTTCAACATTGTAAACTGAACAAACCACCCACAGTATTTAACCACCACATGTCATATACCAGCACTGTATGCTGTCTTGTTTGTCACACACTAAAACCTACATACAAATATGCGCATACTAACCTTCACCAACATATATATCTCCCCCCTTCACAAACAGTTGCAGTATGTCCCCTGCTCTATGCACATATACAGATGTGAATATATATGACACATATATATTTCTCCGTATGCGTGTGGCATGCACACACAAGGTCCACACTGTTGTAAGTCCCTGGACCTCACAGCTGAACTATTGGGCCTTGCTGCAACACAAACAGGTGTCACATATGAACACACACTAACATTAGGGGGGTTATATATGGCAACAGAAGCTAGATAAGCATACTAGAATGCTACAGCAGTTGCCAATGCTAAGCTACACTTTAATATGACTATCATGCATGTGTTGTTCTGTCACACCTATGTTTATATAATGTTAGCACTAATCCTCCCAACAGCCATTGGCCACACTACTGTACAGAACACAGATAACATGGATCAGATCTTTGACATTTAATGCTGAGCTACACATTTCACAGGTATGTCCCACTACCCACAGGTACACACTGTACTGTCCATAGCAGTAGTTAAGCAGAACATCTGTGCATAAAGAAGTACTGCTGCCACATATGAATGGTTCACATTATGTAGACTATTCTTCAATAACATCTACTACATGCCAGTAAATACATATGAGTCACATAGTTTTCCTTTGTATGATTTGGTAATAGTTATTTTTCCTTTTCTCTGTCTCCCTCTCTTTGTCTCTCTCTCTCTCTCTGTCAGTCTCTGCAATAGAGTGATTGAGTTTGTTGGCAGAGATTGCAGCCTGCTTTTGTAGGAATTTGCACATGAGCATGTGATGGCCTCTGCACCAATTAGTGGCCACCATTTGCTAAATGCATGCAGCCTGCTGTGTAGTAATTGCAGTAATCACTGCCATAGCAACCCAGTACTATAAACTGCTGACCCATGTAGGCATGGCCCTTTCAGCTTTCCAAGATGGAGATCATCCTTATTTGCTGTGGACACATTGCCGGCCTTAGGCATAGGCCAACTAGGCGGCCGCCTAGGGCGCCACTGTAGCAGGGGCACTTTTTCAGTGTTTATTTGATGTGAGTAGACCAGGATGGGGGCACCAGGTGGTGTGGTGGGGGGGTGCCATGGAGCCCTTTTGCCTAGGGCACCAGTCGACCTAAGGCCGCTCCTGGACATCATTGTTTAAGACAGAAGGTTGGTATACTTCTTATATCAGAAGCCAGGGGTGTAGCCAGAGATTTACATTTTGTACTCAGACCTAATGTTGCTCCTTCCAGTACCCACTTGTCAAAATGCTACCCCAAGATACATGGAAAGATGTACTTTCTTTTCAACTGTTACAATTAACTGCCATACAAAGCTAGTTATTGAGATGTATTCCTTTGGCACAATAATTGTTTGTGAACTGCTATACTGTGAATATTCATTTACTCAGTTCTAAACAGTTTGTGCTTTTTTAGTGTTGACATTAACACAAGCTGCTCAGAAAAACTGGACACGTTTCAGTACTGTGAGTATGCTTACCTACATCCTTGGTAGACCCTGCACACACAGGTATATTCTACATTTGGGTAGGGTTGCAGAAGTACAGAGAGCATAAGTAGTATTGTGTGTATTTTATCTTGCTGGACTTACAGGGTTGCTGTGTACATGTTAGTTTATCAAGGCAAGTAGTCTGTCTGTGTAACTCCCAACTGTGGACCTATCCACATGATAGCCAAATAATAGCCTGTTATTTTTTGTCTGTGCACCACACAGATTTTTTCAGCAATAGAGCGACGGCATTCTTACAGTTGGTTGCTACCAGTACATGGCTACATCCATTTGTATTTCAGTGTTGTATTCCTACATAAGGGTATGCTTCCAAAACTCCTTCCAAAGCTATTTGCACAGTGCTTAACAGCAGAAAGGCTGATATGCCTCTGTGTTTCTGCCTCTGCCAGACCTCTCAACCAATCAGGTACATATTTGAACAGAATAAGCTCCAGGCCACCAACAGGATAAAAAATTCCACAGCTTTTAATAAATCCAACAAAACATGAGCGCTTTCGTCTCAATGCAAGACTTCATCAGATAAAACAGTACTAGTGCTACACTTGTTATATATAATACCCTGTGACCTAAACAATTAAAATTTTAAAGTGCAGAAAAAATCGTGGCGGAACACAGCTTGAAGTCCAAAATGAATTTAATAAAAGCACATAAAACTCAGACACAGAAATCTCCAGGAAGAATGAGCACTTTCGGGTAACACCCTTCATCAGATTAACAAACATTCTCATTCTAACAGAATTTAAATACACTAACTACCAATAAAATTTAATAAAATCAGTAACAGACCCGCCTATTCCTAAGGACGGGCTTCATTGGAACATTTTCATTTAAACCTGGAGTCCTATGAGCCATAAGCTAAATTATCCATTTGGCTTCTATTAATTCAGTATGTTGTTTTTTATCACCCCCCCCCCTACTACTCAGCTTGATATTTACAATGGCTCTAAACTTAAAAAAATATGTGGGATTCTGTTCAATGTGTTTAAACAAAGCATTATGTACATCACCATTTCTGATAGAACTAAGATGTTGCAAAATCCTGACCTTGAAAAGACAATTGGTTTTTCCCACATAAAAACCACGCGGCATAGTTGACACTCTGCTAAATAAACAAGGTCTTTTGTCCTACAGGTGGCTCTAGCCTTAAATTCAAACAGCTTACCCATGACAGGATGTATATAGATAGTATTCTGATCAATGTGAGTACAAGCTTTACAATTGCCACAAGGAACACTACCTGATTTACTCTTAAAAGGAAGGGAATGAAAATGTCTTTCTTTGCCAAGAATTTCCTTAAGGTTCTTGTTTCTCCTAAAGCCAAAAATAGGCTTGTTCCCAACAATAACTTTGGTACCTTCTTCACTAGTCAAAATATTCCAGTTTTTTGCTACTATATCACATATCCCCTTAATATTGCTACTATATGTGAACATAAACTTAAACCCTGGTGCTTCACGTCTGTTCCGAGGACCATCGTAGGTGTTATTCGATAGCCAGGGTCTAAATCTCCTCCTATTAGATGCTGCTTCAGCACCTATAACCTTATTAATGATGGTAGATTTGTATCCTCTATCTACAAAATGCCCTTGCAACCTGGCTACCTCATCTTCATATTGTAAATCATCTGTACAAATCCTCGACAACCTACCTAATTGTTATCTTTAGTCCTGGAAAACAATGTTTTTTTAGGCATACAGCAGGCTTATAGACAGGCACAGGGGGTGGCAATGGGTACCCCCTGTGCCAACACCTATGCAAATGTGGTCTTGTCCTATTGGGAGAAGACATCGTTTATGAGGGATGTCAGGTGGTTACAACATATCGAGCTGTATAAACATTTTGTAGATGACATTTTTATTTTGTGGAAAGGGGATAGAGATTCCTTGGACACCTTTGTCACATATTTACACTCCACCATTACCTTTCTTAGATTCACGGTTAACTGTTCATATTTAGCTATGGAGCTTTTAGATACGTATATAGAACAAACACCTAAGGGGTTTTCTTCTCGCCTGTACAGAAAGGATTGCTGGAAGAATACACTTTTGCATTTTAACAGGATGCACCCCAGGTTTACATTTCCTAACATCATTCAGGGACAAATAGGTAGGTTGTCGAGGATTTGTACAGATGATTTACAATATGAAGATGAGGTAGCCAGGTTGCAAGGGCATTTTGTAGATAGAGGATACAAATCTACCATCATTAATAAGGTTATAGGTGCTGAAGCAGCATCTAATAGGAGGAGATTTAGACCCTGGCTATCGAATAACACCTACGATGGTCCTCGGAACAGACGTGAAGCACCAGGGTTTAAGTTTATGTTCACATATAGTAGCAATATTAAGAGGATATGTGATATAGTAGCAAAAAAACTGGAATATTTTGACTAGTGAAGAAGGTACCAAAGTTATTGTTGGGAACAAGCCTATTTTTGGCTTTAGGAGAAACAAGAACCTTAAGGAAATTTTTGGCAAAGAAAGACATTTTCATTCCCTTCCTTTTAAGAGTAAATCAGGTAGTGTTCCTTGTGGCACTTGTAAAGCTTGTACTCACATTGATCAGAATACTATCTATATACATCCTGTCATGGGTAAGCTGTTTGAATTTAAGGCTAGAGCCACCTGTAAGACAAAAGACCTTGTTTATTTAGCAGAGTGTCAACTATGCCGTGGTTTTTATGTGGGGAAAACCAATTGTCTTTTCAAGGTCAGGATTTTACAACATCTTAGTTCTATCAGAAATGGTGATGTACATAATGCTTTGTTTAAACACATTGAACAGAATCCCACACATTTTTTTAAGTTTAGAGCCATTGTAAATATCAAGCTGAGTAGTGGGGGGGGGGTGATATAAAACAACATACTGAATTAATAGAAGCCAAATGGATAATTGAGCTTATGGCTCATAGGACTCCAGGTTTAAATGAAAATGTTCCAATGAAGCCCGCCCTTAGGAATAGGCGGGTCTGTTACTGATTTTATTAAATTTTATTGGTAGTTAGTGTATTTAAATTCTGTTAGAATGAGAATGTTTGTTAATCTGATGAAGGGTGTTACCCGAAAGCGCTCATTCTTCATGGAGATTTCTGTGTATGAGTTTTATGCGCTTTTATTAAATTCATTTGGGACTTCAAGCTGTGTTCTGCCATGATATTTTCTGCATTTGGTCTACTTTACGCTTTGGCAGGACTTAGGTGAGGCACTATACTAATTTTTTGGATACAAAATTTTAAAGTGACACCGACGGCTAAAAAATGCATTACTTGACAATTTTATATAAAAACCATGAATCAAATATTTACCACTTTTTAGTCCTAGTTGCATTACTAGGACACAACAAGAAGTAGTTAAAGTGCGTGAAGAACTGGCTAGCCTCAGAGGAGATCTAACTAGACTCTTAGACTTGTTTAGTCAAGCCAAATCAGTAGAGGGAGCTTGTATAGTTCGCAACCAATCAGTTCAAACTTTGGCAGGGTTTTCCACATCATCTCCACGCTCTAGGGTCGAGAGCAATGGTGGAAACAAGGTGGACGCCAATGTATGTCTTTTTGGTAATACATCTGGTGAGGTTTTGGCCTCAGAGAACGCACGGCTTGAACGCAATGGGTCCACCATTGATCACCAGGATCGTGGGCAGCAATTTATTAATAAAAAGCTAAAAGGTACTGTACATCAAGTCAATTTCCTTGTTAAAGATAAAGCGACTGACAGTAACGCTGTTGTTTCGGCAGCAAATACTTTAAAAAATGAACAATCCTTTTGTTTTAAAGATGTTTTAGATAAAAATTTTGACTTTAACTTGATCTCTTCAGCACATCCAGTTCAAGACAGTATTGTGGGTCACGGCATGGATGAATCGAACGTGCCTACATTAAAGGATATGATGTTACTGTTTGAGAAAAAAATGTTCAAATACAAACGTTTGCAGATTGATAATTGTTATTTGAACTATTGTATGAGCCATAAAATAATACCTCAGAGTCTTAGAATGTACAAATACCCGTTTGGTATTGTATATTCAGATGTTGTTTTAAATGATTTTCATAATTTTTTTGATAAATGTGGGTTGGGTTTAATTTCCAAGCTTATTAAATATAATGAATCGACTTTGAAAAGTTTGCTTGTAGATATAAACAAACTTCATCAAGATATTTCTAATGACTTGTTGTTTGACGAATATAGAGAGTTGTACAACAGGATTTTGAAAAGAACTGATGATAGGATTAATAAAGTATATTTTAGGAAACAGAAAAAACTTTTTAGGGATAAAGAATAATACACTAAAGGTAATATGTACCTGGGTCTCTTAATTATTATAATAAGAATTATAAGACACAGAATAGGGTTCACACTAGGCATAGGGGTACGGAAGAAACAAGTGTTACATATAGACCTGGTTTTAATGAACATTATAATGACCATGGGACTGTTCCCAAAAGAGTGTTGGATGAATTAGATTCCTTTTCTGAAACCATTGATAATTTTTTAGTCCCCAGGAGGTCAGAACGTTTGGCAAACAAAGTCCGACCTCCTTCAGACCCAGGCTGTTCGACAGGTTCACATGGGAACAGCTATGGATGGAAGAGTGTGGGGAAGAAGGGCAGATAAATATTATACAGAGTGTTGACGGTATAGTTGATGAATATAGGGGTTTTAAAATTTTCAACTACACCACCACAGTCCTAGATAAGAATTATTTTGACCTTTTTTTCAAAAGGTTTTAAATTTGTTAGGTCTCAGTTTGGTGACCTGGCCCATATATTACTAGATTTTAAATTATATTTGAGGAAACTAAATTTAAATTTGGCTTACAAGAAAACTGTAAGGGATAAAAGTCATACCAACAAGGGACTTATTAGGAATAGTACTTATAACCCACCCCTGCATCCAGCTTTATTAACCTTTGAGAACATTGTTACTAATGAAATCTATGAAGCATTTGCAAAAAATAAAAAGAGAACAGAATATCACAATTTGAGTAAAGATGAGAAGTTGCTTTTTGATTTACAGGCACAGAAAAACATTTGGGTTATGAAGCCTGATAAAGGCGAGGGAGTGGTTCTGTTTGACAATGAGGAATATAATAACGCGTTGACCAACATCTTAATGGACACCAAGATATATACACCTGTCTCATACAATGAAATACAAATAGCCTAAAGAAGGATTGATTCACTTCTGCAGGAATATTTAGTTGAAAGTAGAATTGATTTATCAACACATCACTATTTAAGACAATATAATCCTATCATTCCCCATTTTTTTGGAGTCCCCAAAGTTCATAAATCTTTATTAGAACCCCCATTTAGGCCTATCGTCTTGGCTAGAAATTCTAAAACACATCCGATTGCAGTATACATAGATAGTTTAACCAAGAGTATAGTTACCAAAACGGAACATTTAATTAAAGATTCCTGGGAATTTCTTAGAAAATTAAATAAAGAACTATGGACTGAGAACTGTATCTTTCTGACTATAGATGTAAAAGATTTGCTTACATGTATACCACAAATTGTAGGACACGAGTTCTTTGGAGATAGTATTCATAAACATTCAAATTTGACTAATGATCAACAGTTACTGATTTTAGAACTTATGGAAGTTGTTTAAGATAATAATTAAATCAGTTTTCAAGGTGAATATTACCAACAGACGAGCGGCGTAGCAATGGGGGCAGCTTGTGCCCCCGTATATGCAAATTTAGTGATGTTAGAGTGGGAAGAAAGATTTGTGTTTAAGAGTGTATACAAGCAACACATTAAGTGTTATTTGAGATTTTTGGATGATATCTTTATTTTATGGAATGGTAATCAGGAAGGTATAATCCCATTTATGAAATATCTGAATAACACCACTGAATTTCTTTCTTTTACACATACTATTAATGTAAGTAGTATTAACTATCTCGACATCACTATTCATAAGACACCACAGGGATTTAAATCCAGGATATTCCGCAAGGATACTTGGTGTAACAGTTATCTGCACCATGAGAGCTTTCACCCTTATCATCATAAAAAGAGGCTCATTAAGGGACAAGCAGTCAGGGTAGCGAGAATGACATCTGACTTTTGGATTTATTTGAGGAATTTGCAGTCCTGGGCAAAAAGTTCATTGAGAGGGGATATCCTAAAGAATTGGTAGGAAAAATTCTGGAAGATGTATATAGTGGATGGGGTACCAGGTACAAAACACTACTTGGATTACCATTCCACGAAGCAGTGGAATCAAAAAAGGAAGAAAGAAACTATCAAGGGGCTTGTATTACGGAGTTCAATATATTTTCTGACTTGTTCACACGGATAGTGAAGGCAAATTGGTGTATACTGAAAACCAATAAGGAATTATATGAAGTGATTGGGGAGAGACCACAATTTACTTTTAGGACAGGTGTCAATTTTAAAAGGTTGTTTGAAAGAGTCAATTACAGGGAGATTCGAGGGAGAGGAACTAACGCATGTGGTAGGTGTGGGTTATGTTCTCATATATTTAAAGACGCATCTTTGAGATTAAAAAACGGATTGAACAGTGTAGTTAAATTCTGTAAAGGGAATTGTAACACTATGATGTTAGTCTATTTAGCTATATGTTCCCAGTGCTTGGCATTCTACGTAGGAAAAACCGAAAGGGCACTGAAGGTAAGAATGTACGAGCACTTGATCGATATTAGGACAAGGAAAGAAACTAGTGCCCTATATAAACATGCTGTTTCTTGTACAGCTTTTAATGGCTTTAAGTTTGGAATAATAGATTTGATTAAGAATAACAACAGAGGGGGTGATATGAAAAATGTACTACTCAACAGGGAGTTGAAGTGGCAATTGAGGCTAAAAGCAAATATTCCACCAGGTCTCAATGAATACATGAACATTAAAGCAGTATTAGTAGAAAGAGCGGGGAGAATTTGACTTTTGTAGCATATATAAAAATATATAAAAATACAAGAATACATAAAATAATAGAATTATATATATATATATATATATATATATATATATATATATATATATATATATTTTTTTTTTTTTGAAGGTGTTGAATTTTTGGACTAATTATAGTTGTATTTTTATTTACTTATTTATTTACATTTTATGTATAATTTATACAATGATGTTTTCTATACAAAAAAGTGGTACAATATTTGATTCATGGTTTTTATATAAAATTGTCAAGCAATGCATTTTTTAGCCGTTGGTGTCACTTTAAAATTTTAATTGTTTAGGTCACAGGGCATTATATATAACAAGTATAGCACTAGTACTGTTTTATCTGATGAAGTCTTGCATCACGATGAAAGCGCTCATGTTTTGTTGGATTTATTAAAAGCTGTGGAATTTTTTATCCTGTTGGTGGCCTGGAGCTTATTTTGTTTATTACAGTTTAGTTTGGACTTGGTTGTTTTGTTTGAACATATTTGAACAGACTCAGGGAAAAGTCAAGAAAAAGTCGGGGACAATCAGGGACACCTTTAAAATATTAGTGCCATTAAGTTGAGACATTGAGAGAATCAGAGCATATGAATTAATACACCTTTTCTGAAGTAAAATAAGTGTCTAACTCTTAATTATTGTCATTATTCATTAAGTGTAATTCACCACTTTTCTGGCCAAAGTCAGAAGTTTTTGGAGGGATTCAGAGGGACAGAGCTAAAATGTGTGTCAAAATCAGGGACATCCCTGAAAATTAGGGAAAGTTGGGAGGTATGGCCTCTGCCCTAAACAGATATGCCAGTGTTTGTCCTGCTGTGATACTATGAGGGGTTGTAAAGTGATAGTGTAACATTATTTCCTGCTAGAATGGCTGGTTCTCTTATCACAGTCATGTAATGTAATCCCACAACAACTGTTGGTCAACATCCACAGAACAAGTTGTGTGGTATGGTATTCCTATTTTCCTTTACATTCACTCATTCTGATGCATGATATAATTATTTAAGCACCAACTTGATGTATATCTACCATGGCTTAGTGGTACTTCATGTTGTGTAGTGTGTGCAAGGTCTGGGGTACGAGACTTACAGAGGTGTTTTATTTTGCTCCTGAGCAGAACAAGGGCCATCACATACAGAGTGACTAAGGCACTTTTAAGCAGTTGTAAGCGGGTTTGCGTGGGTTTGTGCATTGCTGCGCATTGCTTAGCCAAGCGCAAACCCGCACAAACCCACAAACTACTGCTTAATAGTGCTTACTCCTACTCACCCCCGTGCTAATTTCTTTAAAAGAAAAGAAAAATGGGGAGATAGGAAAGTGGTGAAAAAGGGGCACAAAGAGGGAAAGACAGTATGGAAAATAGCTCAGGATGTGCAGGATGGGTGTAGGGAAGGTCCATAGCTGCCCATTTCTTCAACAGCAACAGCTGTGCATATGCAATAAATTTGGAGGTAGATATGAAACCTTTAACCCCTGAGAGAGGGGTGAGGACAACAAAGTATGTTGTAATGCCAATTAAATAACATTTTATGTATCCAGTGGACATGTGTGCAAAATGGCCAGCTATGTACGGGGTGTAATTTTTTTTTGGGAGCAGATTGCTCTTTTTTTTTTTTTTAAGGTGAGAGTGGAATGTGGGTTAGGGGAAGTAGGTATATTTGGGAGGTAGGTTGAGGAGGTAAACAGACAAGACAAACAAGACACATATAAGGGTGGTATATGACACACGTGGTGGGTGAACACCTTTGACAGGGAGGGATGTTTGGAAATCGCAAGCCTATGAGCCCCCAGATGGAAACAGTGAGATTGAGGTCCCCATCCATGGGCAGTCACCACTGCACCTTCATGGCCCAGAGGGTAGCTGTGCTGGGAGATGTGAAGGAGGGGCAGGCTGACCCAGGAGTTGTGCCACTTGGACTTCATGCTGGCATAGAGGTTCTGCAACAGAACATTCAATCTCTCTACGCACCACAGCCCGGACTGTTCGAAAGGTGATAGGTGCCCCTCCTCCTCCTCCCACTCTTGCATGGGGGCTGAGCCTCATCCCCTGCAGCGCATCCACCCAAAGGTGGCACAGGGCCAATGGAGGAGGAGGTCCCAGGCTGGGCACCAGATCTGCAGGTGCCATGGCCAGCTGAGGTGGGACAGGTGGGTCCGCTGGGGCAGGCCTTCCCATACAAACTATGTTTTGGAGAGTTTAATAAATATATGGGTTAGTAACAGTCAACAGCATTCCCAATTAGTTATAACAGCATGCAGAAGTATTCCCATTAACCGAACACACCAGATTTTCAACAGTTGAAAAGCAAGCATAACACATGTATATATAGAACAATAGTGGACATTACAACAACATGCAGGTTAAATTGATGGCAACAGGCCACCAATATTGTGGTATTTTAACAGGGCACATGCATATAAATTAATGTAAATATTTATAAACCAATAGGACATATGTCCCAACAAATGTTTTGAGATTAGATTGAGGTGTGGAATTGCATTTTATATGCACATACAGTAGGGTGGGAAAATATAGCTCAATTAACAACTTATATATCTTTCTAGTTTTCACAACATTCCTATTAACTGCAGTTATATGTCCCTTACATGTATTATTTCACTACCCAATGTCCTTATATTGTGCAATTGGATTTTGCTAGATCATTATATACATGAGCTGTATCTTACATACAAACTTTCCAAGATGCAGATGTTACTGCAACATATTTTGAGAGTTGCTCATACACACTACTGCTAAGATGGTACACTGACAGATCTACTTTCATATAATTATCTAGATATGTTCAGGTGAAAGTATCAGTTAAATGTCAACAGCTCCCTACATTTCTGGCAGCACACTGACATTTCTGGGGAACACAATACCAAGCTACTCATGTGCCAGATTAACCTGTACATGCTGGCCATGAACCAACAGTTGAGGGCTGTACATATGCATAAAAGCTACTGGCACTCCCTTCATCCACGTTATATGGGCCTACCCAAGTGTGGGTTGACACTGCTTAATACAACACTACTATTTGTAGAATGCAACAGTATAACAACATATCAAAGAAAATGACACAGACGCACTCCATGAATCATACATTTATTAAAGGATTATTACACCTTTATTTATTGGGTTAAAAGACTTTTTGAAGGCTCTCTCATTTATTTTATATAACAGTACATGCAGAATAATTACTAACCTGCCGGATGACGCAGCCTTTGCAGCCTATCTTTATGGGCTTGCTGGTTCATAGCCCAGACACCTGCAGCTGTGAAGTAAATGCAGTCATATTGAGACATACCTATCCATAGTATAGACAAGCATAGCAATTCTTAACTACTTAATACAATGGCTACTTACTCAATACTGGGGCATTAGGCATTGTACGGGATTCCTGGATCCACTGGTCCAGTTGATCCACCCTACGTCGCTTCAGGTCAGAATAATGGTGCCTGACCTGCTCACCAGTCCAAGGAACACCAGTGGCACTGGTGAGATCACGGGGAAGACTGTTCCAGGCCTCCATTTTATATTGGGTACCATGGTACTGGCCCCACAGGAGTCTTTCCTCATGATTGTGAACAAGGAGCCAAACCATTACTTTGGACTTCTCGATGCCCCAGCATTGCACTCTAAATCGAGTGCCTTCTCCAACACCAGTCATGCTGACTGCAGAAGGAAGCTACAACCAGTTATACCACGTATTCCCACCTGTGGAACTTAAATATGCCTCATTTCCCGCACTTATTTGTGATTGGCCAGTTTTGGAAAAACTCAGCTGCAGGCATGCCTGCTTAGCTGATGTTGGCAATGTTTAAAATTCCTTTGATAGATATGTGTCTGTTGAAAGTGCATGTTTATGAAATGCTGTCATGACTTAGTGGTTAAGTACTGTGACTATAGTGCACAGTATCCTGGGTTCGAGCCCTGTCACTGCTTTTTATTTTCCTACTGAGCAGACCTGACTGGTTAAGGTACAGTAAAGGAGGTGTGGCCATGTTTAACCGACTTTGCTCAACTTTGCCTGACTTTACCCAACTTTGCTCAACGTTGCTCGACGTTGCTCGACGTTGCCCAACGTTGCGCTGGTTAGCGCGGTGCACAGCTATGCGCAAATATGTTGTGGTTGCGCTGGTTAGTGCTGTGCGCAGCTATGCAAAAAGACATTGTGCTAGTTAACGCTGTGTGCAGCTATGCGCAGTTGGATTTAAATATGCTGAATACTGGTAAAATGTGCTTAGCACTACTTTATATTGCTTAAAATAGGGTACTCGTGCCTGAGAATGCATAACCATTTCACCTTTATATATATATATATATATATATATATATATATATATATATATATATAATTTGTTCACTACTATATTTAACATTTCAATGCTTTTTACAAAACGTATACATAAAAATGTCAGGAAATATTTTTGTATACAAATTTCCAACAGAAAATTGAACGTGCAGTAGTGGGACTCGAACTTGGAATGCCTCCTCTTTGTGCGAAGACTCTAACCACTCTGCTATCACTATTTCGCTTAATTTGCATATATTTTTCTTATTATTCTCTTCTGGTGTCTAAGCTGCTAACTGTAACTAAGTAATGGGCAAACCCACGCAAACACGCGCAAATACGGGCAGCTATATCGGATGAAAAAAAAAAAAAACTCTTTTTATTTTTAATTTTGTCAGTTGTTTAACATATGGGGGAGTGTAGTGTTACATTGTGCACATGTGAGAAGACTTGCTCATGTAACTCGAAATTGCGACATTTCTTCATTGCAGGGGTGTGGATTTTTGGACTGCTCGGCAGTCCGACATGCCCCCTACACTCGTCCATGCTCTGTGTAAGCTTTAGAGTTGAGGCAGCATGCCCTCATTAATATGCATGATGTGCTGCCATCATACTCTTAAACTGGCACTTCTGTGTAAGACTAATCTAGTCTTAAATGGAAAATTAGTAAATCCGTGGGTATGTCTATAATGGCTAAAAGAATGGCAAAAGTGATGCCAAAATTAATAGATATGGATCGATGTGTTTTTGTGGAGGGGAGGCAAAAATTGGATAACATTAACAGAACACTGATGATCTAGAGGGAAGCAGAATGTAAGAAAATACCACTGTTGCTGGTGGGTCTTGATGCAGGGAAAGCATTTAACAGAGTAAACCAGGACTGCATGAGCAGGCCAATGGAAGTACTTGCTTTCCCTGATAAAATCATAAGGTTGATTAGTAGTATATATGGAGGATCAGACGTGAAAATTAAACTGGGAGGGGTCCTCCCTTATAATGTCTGCTTGAGTAGAGTAAGCAGACAGGGGTGTCTTCTTTCCTCTTTAATTAATTAATGAAGCTAAAATAAAGGCAATAGAGGTAAATTACTTACCCACACACAAATTGGTCCAGCAATATTTATATTTACGGGGACATGTAAAAATAGAGTATTTATGAGTATGGATTAAAAATTACTCCATTGTGGCAGCTAAGGATATGTGGGTGGAGACTAAACAGAAGATAATACAAAAACTGAGAAACTGGAAGCTTTGTTACATGCATATGGATAGTAAGATACAAGCAGTCCAAATGTTTTTAGTCCCTTTAGTTTTATACACAGGTCAGGCATATTTTATCAAGCAGAGGAGAAGTTGTGGATAACAATTAAAAAGAGCTGAATGATTTTATCTGGGAGGGGAAGACAGCAAGGGTCAAGTGGGATAAGCTGATTCTTCCAATAGAGCAAAGTAGAATAGGATTACCCTATTTGAAGAGATATTTTAGAGTAACACAGTTAAGGTTTGTATACACAGAACAAGCAGAAAACTATAATTCAAAGTGGAAAGGGATTATTATGATATAGGGGAGAATCTCAAGAAACAAGGAGAGATTGGCATTTTGGATGCAGACCCTTAAAGAGAATGTCAATAATCATACAGAAATTTATATTCATAAAATAGCAGAAAGTATTTTAAGAACTAAACCAACACAGGAATCGAGAAAAGAGATTCTGCCGATAGGGGTGACTGCATTTAGGGATGCAGACAATAGACAAGAGGGGCTGGAATTTATCCAAGAAAACTGTCAAAGGATCCAAGGTATTGAGAGCAAATAACTAGAAAGGGAATGGTAATAAAATGGGATGATGCATGAATTTATTAGGACTGCAGGTTAGAGAATGCCTTCCCTTTCAAGGATTGATATTAGAATATAAGCAAAGAGAAAGAAATAGGGGGCTCCTAACTGAAAGACCAACACTGGTAGAGGTTTTAATAGAATCTACAACAGAAGCTGCCATTAAAAAAAAGAAATAATTAGTAACGCATATAATATATTGCATGAGAACTATAAGAATCAGAGGAGCTTAGAAAGGATTGGGAAGAGAAACTGGATAAGCAATTCACAAAGACACAATGGGTGGGTATATGTATATCTCCTAAATATGCAACAAAGTCTAGAAGATTTAGGATCTTTGCCTGGAAGTGTTTACATAGGTATTTTTATACCCCAATTAGTCTCCAATGAATTTTTCTTCAGGTAGGCAGCAAATGCTGGAGGTGTGATGGGGAAGAAATTGGTAATGGGGAACATATTTTCTGGAAGTGTAATGCGTTGGCAGACTTTAAGGCTCCCCTAATGCCTGATCTGTCAGAGATACTGGGTAAGCAAACTGGTGGAACTAAAGAAACGATCTTTTTGAGCTTTGATACAGAATTGGAATTATCTAGATGTAGTGAGGACTTGCTGAATTTAATTATGGTGGCTGCCAAAAAAAGCAATTACTAGAAAGCCGAAGTCAAAGTCTAAATCAACTTTACTAGAAGCAGTGAATATAGAAACAAGGATAAAGCAACTAGAATTGGGATCTTTAAAAAATGGAAGGAGCAAACTACATACGAAAAAATGGGAATTGTGGGAACATTATATGCAGAGAAAGAACAAGGTTTAAAAGACGGCAGAATGTGAATGAGCTATATAATACTTAATTGACAACTGACAAGTGACGTACAATGTTTGCAAATACAGTTGTCTCAACGAGATCTGTGATGCATAATGTTTGTAACTAAAATTGTATTAATGCAGTTTGTTTTCATTTATACAAATGTAACATTACTTATGTTATACGTGATAATTTAATAAAGATTTTTTGTTAAAAAAATAAAAATAATGGGGGGACAAAGGCCAAAAATAGAGACACATTTTGAATATTGCACTTATAAACTTAAAAAGATACTAGACTAAAAGGTTTGTGTTAGCATGCATTTTATGAAGTTGTGAAGTTTAAAACTCAAATAACTTTCACTATTCAGTCCTCAATGATTTGCCAGAAAACTACAAATTTTATAAGATATGGACCAAAAATATGACACAAAAATCTAGACATTCTCTTGATAATCTGGATGGTTGAGAGGTAGGTTAGGGCAGTTAGTTTACCATAAAAAGTATCCCACTTGTCTTCAATTGACTTTCTGCCCACTTGGCTATCCTACTACCAAGAACTAAGTACTCTATTTATAGACTCACAGTTGGTTCTATAAAACTTCCTAAGGGGTACAATTGAACTAACATATTTATCACAATTACTCACAATTTTACATTGTATAGAATACTGATCCAATTTTCCAACTGGAACACCAGTTTCACAGCTTAAAACCAAATTAATGCCATGACTTCACCAAATACCATCCAATAAATTATTGTCCCTAGTTAGTTGTTTAATAATTTGTTCATAGTTGTATAAAATACAATTTTCAATAATTTTATTTGCAACAGTAGAACTGGTAGAAGGAAACTTCTGGTCAGTTCCTGGATGTTAATGTCCTCTCATGATTATATCATATCCTTGATGAAATAATTCACATCTATTATCATGATCTTTTCCTGAACTAGGGGTTCTAAAGAAGATTTCCACCCTCCAGTCATATCTTGCCAAACTTAATTTCACTAGCTAAAATTCCAGCAAACCAAGTTTCAGTGAAGCACAACAAATCATACTTTCCTATTCTGTTATACATTCTATATCTACAGTTTTTTTAAGTTTCTACAATTACTAAAATAGATTTTGAAAGTATGTAAGCTCTTCTTTATCGTCTTTATTTCTGCCACACACACACACCCCTCGGTGGTCCTAAACTGGATTAATAACTTCCCTAAGGGAATTTCCAACTAATATACTTCCAGCATGGTTCAGATGAAGCCAATCTCCACTGAAACAGTTACTTTTAACTTCTAAGTCCTCCAAAGTAGTTATTACTTTGACAGAATTAATTTGTGAAATTCTACATATGATATTAGTCATTTCCCTTGCCAACTTTTTTTAAAATCTACATAACAGAGGCTAGGAAAAATATCACAAAATATCAGTCTCAATCCTTCTTTTAAACCCACTAGTTCAGAAACCACATTTTCAAATACTTTAATACTAGTGTGACCAACATCATTGCTGCCTGCTGTAATAAGAACTGCATTGTGAGGAGAAGAATTTTTAAACTTAAGTTAAATTAGCTTAACATGTCAACAATGTTTCCACCTGTCAGGCAACTAATTGTAATATGTTCTCAATTCATTTTCAGGAGAACATTAAGAATTCTCTCAACACGGAACCCCCAACACGAGGACACTGTTTTTTTTTGGCTCATTACAACATGCCTCACTATCTACAATAGTTCTCATTCCTACCAGTAGCCCCCACCCCTGGGCCCTACTCCTCCCTCCTTCTTCTATTTTAAACTTCTTGAAATTCATCTTCTTCAACTACTTGCTCAAGATCACTCAATATTTTTTTATTTCGATTAGGTAGTAAAAGAACCATTAATACTGTAATCCTTAGGCTGATTATGTGAAGACAACCCAACATTACTATGTTTAACAACTACTGGAACATTAGAAAGAGAGTTGAATTGGATTAACACCTCACTGGGAGTATTCTGTGTGCTTCTAATAACTAGTTTACAAAGAAACACTCACTCCCTTAAATTGTGTAAAAGCACAAGACAGGAAAGGGAAGTGCACAACAGAAGAGATTTCATATAATAAAAATAGTACCCACTGATGAGTAAATCTTAAGTAACAGCCAACACACTGCTCCAAACCCCACCCCACCCCCATTTTACAAGCATGTATTCTCCATGCTTCTAATAAATAATTTACAAAGAAACACTTTCTCTCTTAAACTGTGTCCTTAAAAGGACAGTTGGGAAAGGGAACTACACACCAGGAGAGCCTTCAAATAATAAATAAATTTGCTTTTTCTGATTCACCTTACCTGGCTAGACATATTTCCTTTTTTTATAGCCTGTCAGAGGATGGGCTATGGTAGCAACATCAGGTATGATTTTCCTATTATAAGTTGCTTAGCTATAAGAATGCTATCACTTGTTGTTTGCTACAAGGTACTGTCTAGTTTTTAATAGCTTCTGTTTTTTTTTTGTGGGAGGGGGTGTCTAATGAGCCCTCTTCCAATCACATACCCTAAGTTTATATTTCTGTCATGCCTCTAAGACCAATAGTTTCTAGCAAGGGAGCTGGGACTGAAGCCCAAACTATATGTGTTGAAAAGCATATTAATCATGTTGTATGTTTAAGTTCTTCATAGATCAGAAACATTTTATTTTATTTACAATATAAAGGAGATGAGTGCTTTGGAAATGGACATTTTACTGGGTACTTATATGCAATCTTTATACTCCAGGATATTAGAAGACATGGCTTTGGAATTGGTAGGGAATCAAATCCACCAGAGAAATAACTTTACTTCCTCTAAAATCCATTTGATAATAAAAGCATTGGCTATTTATTTTAACTTACAGTTTTATTATTGTGAAGGTAAATTATTGAGACAGAAGCATGGAGTAGAGAAGGGCCCCAGGCATGCCAAACTATTTATGACAGTATTGGAAAAGAATTTAATTTTAAAATCCAATGTTATGACTAATGTCAAGTTTTATAATCATTTTATTGAAAACAGTTTTATTATTTGACCTGGAACTATGGATTTATTAGAACATTTTAATGATTTTTCTTAATCAAGTGAATATCTCTTTAAGATTTACATTGTCCTAGTTGTCAACATTAGTTAAATTTCTTGGATCTTTTCCTATACAAAAACAAGGGGAAGTTAAACACAGCAGTATTTCACAAACCAGTAATAGTAATAGTTATTTAAGTGATACCTGTGTGCACCCAGCTTGATTGGAAAGGGCATTTCAAAGGGCAACCACTTAGAATAAGTAGGCTCACTCAGGATAAGAACAGGCTGCAACAGGGACTGCAAGGTTTGAAGGACAAATTTTGTAAAAGAGGATATCCTGCAGATGTGGTCGATAACCAATGTGCATTGGTTTGGAAGGAAATAGATGATAAACATAAATCACATATTTTGCTTTTGCCCCATTACTGTCAATACAGAAAAAAATGTTAGTCATGAAATAAATAAATTCAGTTGACGTTAATACAGATTAAGAGAATTATGAAAAATAACTAAGGAACCTTGAGAGGCTTCCTGGTTATTATGGACATAGGTGGGGATGCACACAGTTTTGTTTGCAAAAGAGGCAGGATCTTGGCAATTTTATTGGTCAATAAAAAGAAGCCTAAAAGACATTGGATGAGCTGAAAACCTATATAAATTGTAATTATTGTGCATATCTAACAATTAGTGTGCAAAGAATTGCCTTAAATGGCCAATAGTAGTTTTTCTAGGTCTATATTTTTGTACATCTAAGAAAGTGATTTTTGTAGCTTGCTGTACTATGTGTGCCTGAACTCAGAGACATGGAAAATTTGAAAATATTTTTAAAAAGAGGAAATTGCTTCACTAGTCAACTGACTGGTCTTGTGATCATTTATAAGCTTTTTAAGTGTCTGACATTTTAATGTGTGTTCACAGTTTGAAGAAGTCCATCAGACAAAGAACTTAGTTTGATGCCCTTTTTTAAATTATTTTTTGAAGTTACAGGTTTTAATTCACAATTTTTTTTTATTTATATTAGTTCCTACATACTGTTAAATGATTTTGGTTGATACATTACAAAAACAGTTTGCTTATCTTGTGCTGACATTCCTTATCACTATGTGCAATCTAACATCTGAAGATCTTTTATTCTAAAGAATAAGAAAGTGCTCCTCTTCCTGACCCTTTGCTGTGATTTTTTTTTTACTGTTCTTTTTTTCAATTTTTATTGAAAATGTTAACAAAACATTAATATATAATAGAAATATTATAAAACAAATATATATCTAAAAGAACATTAATAAACAACCAAAATAACTATTTACAATGGTGTCTACTATAAAACAAAGCATTTTAAACTGAAAAAGAAATGTGATGAGTAGTTGTTAGTTAATTATTAAAGTCTATTTATCCAGCAGTTCTTTGAATTTCATCCATATATTATATGAAGAAGTGATTCTAGATGTTCTTGCCTTGATCGTGATACGTTCGAGATTACAAACTTCAGTTGCCAAGTTTACAAATTCCTTCATAGTAGGAGTAGTCTGATTCTTCCAGTTCTTAGTGATGACTTTTCTTGCTAATGTTAAGATACTCCATAAAAGAGGGTATTTTATTTTCATGACACAAGTGGGAATAGGTGTATTAAATAAAATAAGAGATGTGGTCAGCATAAATTTTTCATTAAAAACAGATTGTAAGAGAGAATTTATATTATCCCAATATGTTTTAAGTTTTATACAATCGTAAAACATATGCTTCCAGTCAACTTTAACATTTAGTATACATCAACAGCATCCTATGTCTTTATTAACCAACAATTCAACTTCATGTGGTGTGATAAAGGTTCTATGTAAGAACTTCCAAGAAAATATCTTCCACCTTTTTTAAAGGCCAGTGCTACCATTTTTGATGCTTAGAGGCTGAGACTTATGCTTGACCCTTCTAGTGAAAAGGCATCACCTCAAAACAATGTTCACACTACTGGGTGGCCAGTTCTGCCATGTTCAGGATATACTATTACAACAGCAAATATTATCCAATTGTCATACGTGTAAAAAAATAACTAACCATTCCTCTATTTTTACCCTAAAGGGGATTTGTGATATGGGTGCCACATTTCTGATGATGGAGACCAACTTGATATCCCTCAACACCAGCCAAGCACAGCAAAATACAGAGAGTTGTGGATTTTTAACATCTAGACACCTTGGGTATTACTGTCAAGTATATACCAAAGAAGGCTGCATAAATGCTCCCTATCTGTGCAGTGGTCCATGGTTTGATAACATACAAGCATGCACAACAGCCAAGATAGCCACAAGCCAGGCTAGAACTGTAAGAATGACATGAAAACCACACAGCTGGTGGGGATAAAGACAGCTACAAAGGAGACTAAAAGGATGAGCACAAAGTATCAGTAGCAGTGCACTGAGCATTTTATGCCTAGCCACAGAGGACACATCAATGTTATCAAACAGTTGCATACCATGAAATGGGACATGTGCATGAGGCACATGCAGAAACATGATGCACAGATAAAGCAAGTTGCCAGGATGTGGCATGTGCAGATTATATTGCCCAATGCATACCACCTGCTTAATGTACTTCATACACCATCATCATAAAGATATTGAGTTGCTCAGCCGTCATCATGTGCACATATAACTGGACATGCACAACACACTGCCAAGGTCACACAGACATTGGGAGCACAACCTATATACCCTTAGAGCTGTTGAGGCTTGCAGGTATTGTGTATAGGAAGACAGAATCCATGTACATGCTGCACCACCACCAGGAAATCACTCTCATCTGACTCTGTGGTGCTTGTAAAAAGTGCTAGCCTGAAGATGAGAGAGCCAGTGTGCAACATTCAGCGCAGTTTGGCCGTGTGATCTTGTGGGAGGATAATGCAAATGATGATGGCCACCTGTATCCCACTTTCTTGGAGTTAATAAGAATAAATCTCATACCCATGAAAAACAAAACAATTTCAAAATCTACTTTCTAAACAATACTGATATTGAAGTAGTTTCTCATACTAAACTCCTAGGGGTAACAATATATGATAATCTAAAGTTAGATCTCCACATACAAAACTGTATAAAAACTCACCAAAAATAGGTATGCTTTACAGAGCTAAGAAATTTCTTCCAAACTCAAGTAGAGCAGTTCTTA
Organism: Protopterus annectens; assembly: GCF_019279795.1. Taxonomy (NCBI): domain Eukaryota; kingdom Metazoa; phylum Chordata; order Ceratodontiformes; family Protopteridae; genus Protopterus; species Protopterus annectens. Next base: position 1,428,819,323 of record NC_056746.1, on the reverse strand, counting down.
GACAACACATCTTTTACTTTCGACTCTTTATGACTCTCCCATCTTGATCAATCTACGGTTCACCTTGAAATCCAAACTAGAACAAACTATGACAATGCTATAATAAAGATTTGTAGCCACTCAACCCTATGACACCCGTTACTTCTCTCATTAAATTACTAAATGGGCTTAAATTACCCCATCACCTAACATTGACATAAGTACTGCTGGCATCAAAATAATATATAACCCTTCTTCTTGCCCACTTATCAGTAACATCCTGCACCACTATCTTCCAAATTAACCCCTTTACTCAACTGACAAACAACTACAGTTTATAAACCAAAAAATAAAAAATAAAAAATTATAGGGCACAACTTATATTTCAACTATATGGCCACATTTTGGAATTCCATCCAGATTCCTACTGGGTCATTACATAATTACTCATTTAAGCCTTTACTAAAAAAATCTTTTCAACTCTTGGTTCTGTTCCTATACTACACCAGACTAATACCAACATTTCTCTTTTTTTCCACATATCCTCTCATATTTTTATGCTAACTCCCATATTTAATCTGACTCAAACTAATATTTCTGATTATCCTGTTGACCTGTATTGGCCTATAACTCTGTACTACTGTTTAACATGCTTAACTCAATATTTGCTCTCTTGTGTGACTTTACAGAGGAAAGCTTTATCTTCTGCCACTAATACTACCATTTGTTTTTTTGTTTCTCTTCATGCTCATTTTACATTTCTCTTGCATATTTCATCTTTTTTTCATGCTTATTTATTGCATATGCATTTGTCTTGTATATTTTCTATAGTTTGTTTGATGTTTATATTCTCTTACCATTGTACATTTTGTTGTGAGTGATATTTATCTACTGTTGTAATTTGTATTCTTCGGAGTTTTTCTCCCCAGGCCTCCATTGAAAATGGGTAATTTAGTCAGTAAGATTTTTATGGTAAACAAATGTTAATAAATAAATAAATAGATAAATAAATAAATAAATAACATCAGAGGCACTATCCAAAGAACCCCATCCTGTGGAAGCCAAATATTGTAATGCACCTGTGGTAACTATTGCCAATCACTGTGCACTCCATGCACGTAACAAAGGGCATTGTACCCTCCATGACACGTCACTGATGGCAGCTGTCTGTTATTTACTTGCACAGCCTGCAGAAGCTCCTGATGGTATCTGTTGATATTTCCATCATGTTTTGCCCTGTATCATGGATGGCAAATGCCACAAAAGCTAATCTTCTATTTTGTTCAAGCAATGCCTCCATCAGTTTATGTAGCATTACTCAGATTCTCAGGACTGTCACATCTAGTTCCCACTACAAGTCTCAAGTTGCATATGGCCCCAGTGGTAGTTGGGTGGTTATATATGATGTCCTAGAACAGCCAATCAGTGACCTCCAGAAGCAGCTTGTGGCACACACCTAGGTTAAACCACCCTGACAGCACCAACATCAGCCATTATCAATCCCCCATGCAGTCATTACTTGAGCCAGTTCATGCAGTGGTGGAGGTGGTAAGGGGAAATGACATATGGCTAGCACATGTGTATGTACATTCTTCTATAGGTCTTTAGACCTGATGCATGCCTACCCTAAGTTCATTGAGGCTGTAACTGGATACTCTTCTACAAGTCCCTGTAAAATGCCACCAGTGTACTCATACTATTACACTCTTCTGACAACCAACATGATGTAGTTTCAGATTAGCAACGCCACATTAATTACCAGATGCATTAATGGCTCACTCATAATGTGCAACCTGGTATCGAGAGGCTGAAACCCTTAAGTTAATTTCTAGTACTATAATAAAACTAGGTGACTGTCTGTTCCACTATAACTAGATGTTCCATGCAATTTCAAGTTTTAACTTTACTTTGTATTTTATTTTCAATTATTTATTTGTTAACCAGGTGGGAGGACTGGTCCTTGGGCCCACAACTTGGGTGCAGTGGTTGTAAAATGTAATATAAGTTACAGACAAGGATACATAATTAGATACAGTTGATTACAGAAGCATTTGTACTTGGAAACAATGTACAGATTTAACATCTATAGTCAACATCTAGTTGCCAATACACAGTTGGATAGTATTTTCAAATGTCTTACATTTTAGCAAGCTTTGAGATCAAACACAGAATTTAGGCAAAATATACAGAGAGGAAAACAACTGTGGGTGTTTGAAATGGGTAAAAACATTACTTTTATATCCTTTTTACTCTCAAGCCTACAGATCATCATGCCTTCCCAAATCAGAATCATCCCATTCATTCCCCACACTGGGGACATAGTAACCCCAGTCAGACTCATCCTATTAATTGCCCCCAACTAGGGACATGCTCTGTAGAGTACTCCCAGTCAGACTCATCCTATTAATTCCCACCCACTAGGGACATGTTCTGTAGAGTACTCCCAGTCAGACTCATCCTATTAATTCCCCCCCACTAGGGACATGCTCTGTAGAGTACTCCCAGTCAGACTCATCCTATTAATTCTCCCACACTAGGGACATGCCGTGAATAGCACCCTCAGTCAGAATAATTCTAGTAATTCTTCACAGTAGGGACACACAAAGGATAGTACCCCCAGTTAGACTCATCCTATCCAATCCCCACACTAGAGACACACACAGTACAGTCCCCCCAATCAGATTCATCCTGTTCACCCCCCATGCACATACACTAGGGACATGCCCAGTGTAGTATCCCAGTCAAATTCATCATATTCATCCCGCCCAACACTAGGGACATGCCCAGTATAGTACCCCAATCAGACTCATCCTATTCATTCCCCCAACCTAGGGACATGCCCTGTATATTACCCCCAGTCAAACTCATCCTATTCATTCCCCTCACTAGAGACATGTCCTGTATGTTACCCTCAGTCAGACTCATCCTATTCATTCCCCTCACTGGGGACATGCCCTGTATAGTACTCCCAGACAGACTCATCCTGTTCATTCCCCTCACTAGGGACATCCCCTGTATAGTACCTCCCAGTCAGATTCATCCTATTCATTCCCCCACATGAGGGACATACCCAGTATAATATAGTATAGTATAGTGTAGTATAGTATAATATAGTGTAGTGTAGTATAGTATAGTATGGAGGTGAGAGCTATCTGGAGAACCAGTCATTCAGGCAGCCATGTGAGCTGCTTTTACCCTTCACTGGCATACCAGACATCAGAGCATTTGTTAGGAATGGCCCAATCCACCCTTTGTGAGAAGAGATATGTGACCTGTGTTACCACTTGGGTCACCAGGAATTCCCCTTGCACAAGGGCATACTCCTGTACACTTACTAAGTGAAGGTTGCTGCTATTTGGCATCCATTAAGTGGCCAAGACACAAACTAAAGTTGGGCACCTCAGCTATAGCAAGGCTCTATCCCTCCATGCAACCAGAGTTGGCATATGCTATAAAGACTGGCATCAGAATGTAAGATTAAATTATTAAACATTAAATTATTAAACTGGTACATTGATGGCTTGAGGCTTTTAGCATTTGCCAGTACCATAAAGGAGTACACCAAGTCATTGGACTCTAATTGTCTGACAGAATACTGCTTGAAACAAGATACAGAAATGTAGTAACCAGAATGAGTCAACATTGTTAATGACGCTGTGAAAGACCATGGTTGTGCAAGCTGCATTTATTTATTTATTGACACTGGATTACTGGGAAAGTCCAACTGGGTAAGAGCCCATTTTCAGTGGAAACCCAGGGAGAAAAGCACCAAATTACTGAAAAGAGTTTTAAGAACAATACTTTTACAATATTCAAAAATAATATTAAAACACCTACAGTTTAAATAATTATACCAAATTAGACATAACATGAAAACATTGGTTAAGAATAGATACAAGCTACGTGACAATGATTTAATATTTAGAGAAATTTTAGCCAGATTATAGAGAAATTAAAGGTAAGTTAATATAATAAAACAGGAATTGCAATATGAAGTGAGAGAAAAGCAGTCTGATGGTATATTTAGGGAGAAAGTCAGTGGAGAAAAATTGACATAAGTAAGGAAGTGAGTGAAGAAGGGAGAGTAAGGAGGTTTAAGGAATGAAAAGGTACTTTTTGACATTTAGGGATATAATTTATCCTGGTGTTGAGTAACAAGAGAGACAGCTTTTGGCTAGGAAGTCTTTCAGAATCGATTTGAAAGATGAGAAGGAGGGTATTGACCTAATGGTTACAGGTACGGAGTTCCAGGCCTTAACAACATGGTACAAGACATAGACAATGTCCAGCAGATTTGATAGGCTTGTGGACGGACAGGAGTTTTGGCCACTGGATTGTAATGACTGACTGGGAATATTATTGTATATAATGTTATTTAGTGCTGGACAAGCAGATGGATGGGGAAGTTCTAACCAATTTAGGATTTGTAGTGGTATACAGTGGTGGGTTCTGAAAGGAGTATTTGCTGTAAATTTAGCAACTATATTTGACCCTTACTAGGAGATTTCTCTTGTCTCTGATATTATGCAACCATGGAAGTAGAATATATAAGTAAAGATGGTATAAGTGGGTGACGCTCACCACAACGGTGTGTGCAAAGGAGCTTGGCCCCTGCAAAAAAAATTACCTTCATCTTCATTAAGCTTGTTCTTTAAGACTTTGACTCATCTGTTTTTTTTTTGCTGAAATTTCTCACATTTCATAGTGGTTCTATCAATAAAGCAGGTACATCTTTTCTCAAAACCTCAATTTACCAGTTCAGAATTCAGCCCAATCCAAATTTGTTTGCAGGTACAGTCCAAATGCCCAAAACAGCATAACAAGTTATACTATTAATAGCTATGTAAATATAAACTGCAACACAGAAAAACATGAACTAACCATGGCACAAACAGAAGATCATCACCCAAGGGACAAGCAGCTAAAACATCATATCCTGACCCTTCAATAGATTTTTACATGTATAAATACTGCACAAAAAGTGTAGTTGTGCACTGCAGCACCATTTGTACCTGAAGTTTACATCATAGCAACAGCTCCTTGTAACAGTGTTTTAATAGTGCTAGTTCAGTGAGCACTGGATCATTTACACAGCAATGTGTGCTTTACTGTCTGCTAAGAACACGCCCCAGTTATATTGTAAAATACTAGACACTCACATTGAGTGTGTTTACTGTTTAGCAACAGGGATGTGCACTCTACTAGGCAATATAGGCTGCACCTCTGAGTGCCTTATTTCAGTTATAAAATGACCCTTAAACATAGCAAAGGTAAATGTAAAGTGCAAACAAGTAAGCAACAGAAGAAAACAATAATTAGAAAAAAGAAAAAAAAATAGTCCCTTGGATTAAATTGCAGCTATACTGGGTTTATCTCATACGCACAAGGTACAGGGTTTGATTACAACATATGGGATGGAAATATGGCTTAGCTTAAAATGGACAACAAAGGCAGACAGCCTAGCACTAACCAACACACACACACACACACACACACACACACACACACACACACACACACACACACACACACACACACACACACACACACACACACACACACACACACACACCATACCTCTCAACTGTACTGAATCACTAGGATGTTTCTGGGTTTTGAGGTCCAAATAATGGGGTGCAATGATTCCCGAGTGGCACCCCTAATTTCTGAATTTCCTGGCTTTTGTTTTACATTTTTTTTCATATTTTTTAGGGCTAATATCATCACGTGGAGGCATGCACGGTGACATCAGCTTCCTGAGCATCCTGCCAGCCTGTCAGAATTCGGCTGAGGGGTGCTCTCTGGGCTGAGTGAGTGAGCTATTAAAAGTGTAACATCACGCACTTGGGAATAGACATGGGTTCATTCATGTCCTGACAACACCCCCCCCCAGTGTTCCTTCGACCATCCTCGTATTTGGGTAATAATGAATGATGATGTCTGCCCCTTTCAACGCCTTCCTATACTTGGAGACGTTGATTCAACATGTATCTTTATTTCAGTGAGTTTGTGATTTGAAATTGTGAGATTTTCCACAGTCGCTCCCATCTAGGTTTACTTTACTGTACATACTACACTATGCCGCTGCCATCTAAGTGTACTTTACTGTACATACTACACTATGCCGCTGCCATCTAAGTGTACTTTACTGTACATACTACACTATGCCGCTGCCATCTAAGTGTACTTTACTGTACATACTACACTATGCCGCTGCCATCTAAGTGTACTTTACTGTACATACTACACTATGCTCACTGCCTGTACAAAATGCGCCTTGATATCTTGTATGCTATGCTTCTTCCTTATCCTTACTCAAAACAAAATATGCTTGATGCTTGTATTTCATAACAACACAGACACATGCTAGGGCTTAGTATTTTGATCCTATACCTGCACTAAAATGCCAAAGCTGCTCCTTAACCCCTAACCCTAAACACTTTACTTACTATAATATCAGATAGATTATTTGTGTTTTGGTAAGCCAAGCCAGTCTTATATAAGTGAAAGCAAGTCTGTGTGTAGTGTGTGGTTTATGTTCTCCTTACTTAAAAAGATCAAGTTGCTGTCGACAACGTTATTATTAATATCATATGTAAACAATATCATGGACAATGTACGTGTGCATGGGGTCATTGTACATAAGCATCACTGACTGTTTATGCTACTGATTACTGATTCTGAATGTGAGAAATGGCAGACGACTCAGACAAGTTTGTTTATTTACTTTTACACTATTTTGAACCAACGTTCATCTTGGCTTCCTGCCTTTCCCTGATTGTTCATTACCCTTTTTACTCCTCTTGTGTCTTGTAGATACATACTCACTGTGAAGTTAGGGTAACAACATTTCATGAGGACACTGAAGCCCAAATTCAGTAAAGCTTTGTTTTGCCAGTCTCTTTCTTTCTTTGCTCTTGGCTGTTTCAGTGTCATATGTTTATTATTATATCTATACCTGCATAAGCTATTGTTTTTATCTGACAAGGATATCTTAATGTTGGTGATTGCTAAGCCATTTGTAAACTGTTGTTTGTTTTATTGTTTTGAAGTACTGTCTGCTACTAGGTAGTTTTCATTATTGGTTTGCTTCATTTTAACTATTAGAATTCTAGTTACAGATCTCATTAACGTGGAATTATTTAGATGACTTTTACTTCTGTAGAGATTGTGCATATTTACTGACACTGGTGGATTGCAAAAGTTTGAGTAAACTTTCATGATGGAAATGTTCTGAATTTGGGCAGTTTTATCATTACGGGTTCATGCATATTGTTTCATTGCTTACTAGAAAAATGTTCAATACAAATTTAAAATGCGCTCTAACAAGGAATATAATTTAATACAATGAGGAAGGTGTATCAAAAAACACATGTATGTTTCATGTGCAAGGGGCCTATGATTTGAAAACAGCCCAAAAGTAATCTTTATCTACCACTGGCCAGATGCATTTTCTTTGAATGTAGGTTTCACTGCTGTTTCAATGAATGTGAGTTTCGAGGGCAGAGAAGTTTTAATGCTAAGTCTATTTTCATTGTGAGACTGTATTGCTTTGTTTAGACATCTATTAGTGTTTTGGCTATAAAATGTAAAATAAAAGTTTAAATGAAATCCAAATAATCATGTAAACATAAAGCAGAATGCATATTACAGGGTTTATGGTAAATGGGGAGAAATAGACAAGTAATGGGACATTGAAATGGCTGCAGGGGGGAGGGCTGTGTATGGGGGGCCCCATTTGACCATGATTTTATGAGAGGGTAAGGGCGGTAAACTCAAAGACAGCCTCAGGTGGCACACAAACTCTAGCTATGCCACTAAGTTGGCCATGGAGAATGACTTTTGGAGGTCCTAGCAAACTATAATGTTCTTTTGCTAAGATTAGAATATTCCCTACCATTAAATGCCCTACTTTTACCACAAAACCACATACTGCAAGTCACCAAAAACAAAATCCTAAGGTTCATCATCTTCTCCCTTCCCAACGAACACCATTGTTACACATTTCAAATAAAAAAATGGTAACCTTTACTGCAGGGTCTGGGGCCATATTTTGGTTGTCTGTTCTTCAATTTGCATTTGAAAGTTGGCACCCCACAATTCCATTGGTGCGGGCGGGGTTACATAATTATGCATGTATATTTTATGTTAATCAGCATACAGATTTGTACCTCTTTTTCATTGGCCTTTGTCCGGATTTTTGATGTTTCCAGGTTGAGAGGTATGACACACACACACACACACACACACACACACACACACACACACACACACACACACACACACACACACATGATTCTTTTGTTACTGCACAAAATAAACCATAACCAGTTTGCATGCTAGTCATCAAACAATGAACTGTCTGAGCTAAAATTAACTTCATTTTAATTATAAACATACATTTTATAAAACCCCAGTAATAAACCTAAATATCAAATCCAATAACTATTTGTATACTGCATTACATGTACCTATTCTATTCTATTTTACAATAATATTCAGCTGCTTAAACACCAAAGGAAGAAGAAAAGTTTCCAAATGTCCTACACCAGTGTCTTGCTCAAATATACAGTATAATGCTTTGGTCAGAACAATTTGTAATTCTGCAAATTTGCAATAATTGTGATTATTTCAAGGTACTCTAATGGAGACCTCAAAAGGCCTCTTAAGAATACAGAGTACAGCGAGGCTTCATTTTTGATTTGACAAAGCCATTTTTGATTGATTTTTCTCCTTAGTTCACCTAAGCAGCAAATGGATTTTCTGAATACTTAACCCTGGCCCCTGACTGTAACCTCTCAAATGTCTAGATTTTTGAAGAATGCCCAAATTTTCACCTCATAAAATTTGTTGTTTTCTGGCAAATCAATGAGGACTGAACTCATTAAATAATGACACACATTTGCATTTCAGACTTCATTTCCTTCAAAAAAATGCAGAATAATACAAATTGTGTTATTCTAGTAAATAAGTTTATTTAAACTTTATAAGATTAATGTTTAAAATCTGTCACTACTTTTGATCCTTTGACCCCATTATTTTAGGTTTTATCCAGATTTCTTGTGCTAAGACATTGAGAGGTATGGCCCCTTGATATTGCTTTCATGAGAGACAGACATATGTTACTTTATTTCAATGACCAATATGAGACTAGTGATATATATTTGGAGGGTGTGGTTGGCTTACTCCCACATTGTGTAGGCAGGTGAGCCTAGCCCCTATAAAAACACTTAAAAATTTCAGTGAGCCTGATAATCAAGGGGTTTAATTTTCAATGAGTAATTGTGGAAGGACATACTATAGATTTGCTTTAAAATCAAGACTTACATACAATAAAATTATTCTTGGCATTGCAGCCTATCAAATACTGCAGCTGCACTGTTTGGTTTCTGTCCCTAAGTGTCCTGGATCCCTTCAGTAATTTGTCCATGTATGCACAAGCAGTTGACTGACTCCAAAATTAAACATTTCCTCAACCCATTCAATAGTATGTCCAATTACTAACAAGCACTTGACTGACTACAAAATTAAACCTTTCCCTCAAGTGACCCCATCAGTAGTCTGTCTATCCATGTACACACAAGCAGTTAAATGACATCAAAAGGAAACATTTCCCAGTTGATCCCTTCAGTAGTCTGTCTAAGTATGTATGGACATGCACCAAAATGAAACATTTCCCCAAGTGACCAATTCAATAATATGTCCAACTACTCACAAGCACCAAAACAAAACATGTCTCCGATGACAATTCAGTAGTCTGTGCATGTCTGCACAAGCACGTCACTGATATCAAAATGAAAAGATTTCCCCCAATGTTACCTTCAGTAGTCTGTCTATGTATGTATGCACAAGTACCAAAATGAAACATTTCCCCAAGCAACCCATTTATTAGTCTGCCCAAGTACACACAGGCATCACAATGAAACATTTTCCCCAACAACTCCTTCAGTAATCTGTCCACATGTGCACAAGCACTCAAATAACATCAAAATCAAACATATCTCCCCCAAGTAACAACCCATTCAGTAATCTGTCCAAGTATGTATACACACAAGCACCAAAATGAAATACATTTCCCTCAAGTAACAACCCCTTCAGTAGTCTGTCCAAGTATGTGCACATAAGCAAAAAAATAAAACATATCACCCCAAGTAATGACCCCTTCAGTAATCTGTCCAAATATGCATACACAAGCATCAAAATGAAACATATCCCCCCCAAGTAACAGACCTTCAGTAATCTGTCCAAGTATGTATGCACAAGCACCAAAATGAAATATATCACCCCCAACTAACAACCCTTTCAATAATCTGTCCAATTATGTACATACAAGCACCAAAATGAAACATATCTCCTCCAAGTAATGACCCCCTCAGCAGTCTGTCCAAGTACGTATGTACACACTAGAACCAAAATGAAACATATCCCCCCAAGTAATGACCCCTTCAGTAATGAGTACAAGTATGTACCACAAGCACAAAACTGAAACATATCTCCCTCAAGCAACAACCCATTCAGTAATATGTTCAAAGATATATATATATATATATATATATATATATATATATATATATATATATATATATATATATATATATATATATATATACACACACACATATATAAGCACCAAAATTAAACATATCCCCACAAGTAATGCCCCTTTCAGTGGTCTTTCCAAGTATGCATGCACAAGCACCAAAATGAAACAGCTCTCCCCCCAAGTAATGATCCCTTCAGTAGTTTGCCCATATCTGCACAAGCATGTCATTGACTCCAAAATGAAAAATGTCCCCCAACAACTCCATCTGCAGTATGTCTAAGAATGCACAAGCACCAAAATGAAACATTTCCCCTGACAATCCCTTCAGTAGTTTGCCCATGTATGCACAACAAGCATACTAGTAAGTACTTACCTCAGAGACTCATTTTTTTCTGCCTGCTCAGTCTCTCTCCCCACATGCCAAATGTACCCGCAGCCCAAAACAAGATATCCCTCAACTTGTTGAGGGCACCAAAGATGTAACTAAAGAGAGTGACTTTATTGCATTGTCCACTCGACTAGCTCAGCAAATCACAGATCTTTTGGGGGCAGTGCCCAAAAAAGATGATGTAAGCAAGGGGGTGAAAGGCTCAGAACTCCATTTAGGACATACACATTGCCATTCCTTTAAAGGGGAAAAAGGCTATTTAATTAAAAATATTTTTTTTAGTTTTACCCAGGCAAATTGTGCCCTCAACAAGACAGCACCAGGGGAGATTGCAGTTTCGCACCACCCTAGCTATGCTACTGCACAGTGACCCTGCTGAAGGGGAGAATTATGCATGCATCTTTTATCCTTAGCAGGGAATGTGTCCTATTTGTTATAGAGGAATATATATATATATATATATATATATATATATATATATATATATATATATATACACACTTTTTAAGCTTAGCATGGAATGTGACCTTGCTGTGGTTGTGAGTTATACAGGCACCATTCACTCTTAGTAAGTAACCATGGAATGAGACCTTGCTGTGGTTGTGGAGTATACATGCACCATTTATCCTTAGTACGTAACCATGGAATGGGGCCTTGCTGTGGTTGTGGGGTATACATGCACCATTTATCCTTGGTAAGTAACTATGAAATGGGACCTTGCTTTGGGTGTGGGATGTACATGCACCATTTATCCTTAGTAAGTAACCATGGAAGGTGACCTTGCTGTGGGTGTGGGGTATACATGCACCATTTTTCCTTAGTAAGTAACCATGGAATGTGATCTTGCTGTGGGTGTGGGGTATACATGGACCATTTATCCTTAGTAAGTAACATATCCTTGTTTTGTTGGAGGACTAGACATGCATGTTATGTCATTTATTTGAGGATATGACCTCACTGTGGTGGGAGGTGTACATGTATGACTTCACTGTGGTGGGAGGTGTACATGTACCATTTATTCTTTGTAAGGAGTAGAACCTTGTGTGGCAGGGGTATATGCGCACCATTTATCCTTTGCTTGGGAATGTGACTTTATTGGGCAGAAAGAGGAGGAGGAGGAGTATTAATGTACCATTTATCCTTAGTAGAGAATGTGTCATTGTGGTGAAGAAGCATCCTTATACCTTTTATCCTTTCCTTGAGAATGTGTCCTGTTATAGTGGAGGGCTGCACATGGACATTTTATCCTTAATGGGAATTATTACCTCACTGTGATGGAGAGGTACATATGCACCTTTTATCCTTGATGGGGAATGTTACCTCATTGTGATGGAGAGGTACATATGCACCTTTTATCCTTAGTGCAGAATGTTACCTCATTGTGATGGAGTGATACATATGCACCTTTAAGCCTTAGTAAGGAATGTTACCTCATTGTGATGGAGTGATACATATGTACCTTTTATCCTTAGTAAGGAATGTTACTTCATTTTGCTGGAGTGATACATATGCACCTTTTATCCTTAGTAAGGAATGTTACTTCATTTTGCTGGAGTGATACGTATGCACCTTTTATCCTCAGTAAGGAATGCTACCTCATTGTGATGGAGTGGTACATTTGTACTTTTTATCCTTAGTGCAGAATGTTACCTCATTGTGATGGAGTGATACGTATGCACCTTTTATCCTTAGTAAGGAATGTTACCTCATTGTGATGGAGTGATACATATGCACCTTTTAGCCTTAGTAAGGAATGTTACCTCATTGTGATGGAGTGATACATATGTACCTTTTATCCTTAGTAAGGAATGTTACTTCATTTTGCTGGAGTGATACATATGCACCTTTTATCCTTAGTAAGGAATGTTACTTCATTTTGCTGGAGTGATACGTATGCACCTTTTATCCTTAGTAAGGAATGTTACCTCATTGTGATGGAGTGGTACATTTGTACTTTTTATCCTTAGTGCAGAATGTTACCGCATTGTGATGGAGTGATACGTATGCACCTTTTATCCTTAGTGCAGAATGTTACCTCATTGTGATGGAGTGATACGTATGTACCTTTTATCCTTAGTAAGGAATGTTACCTCATTGTGATGGAGTGATACATATGTACCTTTTATCCTTAGTGCAGAATGTTACCTCATTGTGATGGAGTGGTACGTATGCACCTTTTATCCTTAGTGCAGAATGTTACCTCATTGTGATGGAGTGGTACGTATGTACCTTTTATCCTTAGTAAGGAATGTTACCTCATTGTGATGGAGTGATACATATGTACCTTTTATCCTTAGTGCAGAATGTTACCTCATTGTGATGGAGTGATACATATGTACCTTTTATCCTTAGTAAGGAATGTTACTTCATTTTGCTGGAGTGATACATATGCACCTTTTATCCTTAGTAAGGAATGTTACTTCATTTTGCTGGAGTGATACGTATGCACCTTTTATCCTTAGTAAGGAATGTTACCTCATTGTGATGGAGTGGTACATTTGTACTTTTTATCCTTAGTGCAGAATGTTACCTCATTGTGATGGAGTGATACATATGCACCTTTTATCCTTAGTAAGGAATGTTACCTCATCGTGATGGAGTGGTACATATGTACCTTTTATCCTTAGTAAGGAATGTTACCTCATTGTGATGGAGTGATACGTATGCACCTTTTATCCTTAGTGCAGAATGTTACCTCATTGTGATGGAGTGATACGTATGCACCTTTTATCCTTAGTGCAGAATGTTACCTCATTGTGATGGGTGATATTATGCACCTTTTATCCTTAGTGCAGAATGTTACCTCATTGTGATGGAGTGATACGTATGCACCTTTTATCCTTAGTGCAGAATGTTACCTCATTGTGATGGAGTGATACGCATGCACCTTTTATCCTTAGTGCAGAATGTTACCTCATTGTGATGGAGTGATACGTATGCACCTTTTATCCTTAGTGCAGAATGTTACCTCATTGTGATGGAGTGATACGTATGTACCTTTTATCCTTAGTGCAGAATGTTACCTCATTGTGATGGAGTGGTACGTATGCACCTTTTATCCTTAGTAAGGAATGTTACCTCATTGTGATGGAGTGGTACATATGTACCTTTTATCCTTAGTAAGGAATGTTACCTCATTGTGATGGAGTGGTACATATGTACCTTTTATCCTTAGTGCAGAATGTTACCTCATTGTGATGGAGTGATACGTATGCACCTTTTATCCTTAGTGCAGAATGTTACCTCATTGTGATGGAGTGATACGTATGCACCTTTTATCCTTAGTGCAGAATGTTACCTCATTGTGATGGAGTGATATGCACCTTTTATCCTTACTGCAGAATGTTACCTCATTGTGATGGAGTGATACATATGTACCTTTTATCCTTAGTGCAGAATGTTACCTCATTTTGCTGGAGTGATACATATGCACCTTTTATCCTTAGTGCAGAATGTTACCTCATTGTGATGGAGTGGTACATATGCACCTTTTATCCTTAGTAAGGAATGTTACCTCATTGTGATGGAGTGATACGTATGCACCTTTTATCCTTAGTGCAGAATGTTACCTCATTGTGATGGAGTGATACGTATGCACCTTTTATCCTTAGTGCAGAATGTTACCTCATTGTGATGGAGTGATACATATGCACCTTTTATCCTTAGTGCAGAATGTTACCTCATTGTGATGGAGTGATACGTATGCACCTTTTATCCTTAGTGCAGAATGTTACCTCATTGTGATGGAGTGATACGTATGCACCTTTTATCCTTAGTGCAGAATGTTACCTCATTGTGATGGAGTGGTACGTATGCACCTTTTATCCTTAGTAAGGAATGTTACCTCATTGTGATGGAGTGATACGTATGCACCTTTTATCCTTAGTGCAGAATGTTACCTCATTGTGATGGAGTGGTACGTATGTACCTTTTATCCTTAGTGCAGAATGTTACCTCATTGTGATGGAGTGGTACGTATGCACCTTTTATCCTTAGTAAGGAATGTTACCTCATTGTGATGGAGTGATACGTATGCACCTTTTATCCTTAGTGCAGAATGTTACCTCATTGTGATGGAGTGGTACGTATGCACCTTTTATCCTTAGTAAGGAATGTTACCTCATTGTGATGGAGTGATACGTATGCACCTTTTATCCTTAGTGCAGAATGTTAACTCATTGTGATGGAGTGGTACGTATGCACCTTTTATCCTTAGTGCAGAATGTTACCTCATTGTGATGGAGTGATACGTATGCACCTTTTATCCTTAGTGCAGAATGTTACCTCATTGTGATGGAGTGATACATATGCACCTTTTATCCTTAGTGCAGAATGTTACCTCATTGTGATGGAGTGATACATATGCACCTTTTATCCTTAGTGCAGAATGTTACCTCATTGTGATGGAGTGATACATATGTACCTTTTATCCTTAGTGCAGAATGTTACCTCATTGTGATGGAGTGATATGTATGTACCTTTTATCCTTAGTAAGGAATGTTACCTCATTGTGATGGAGTGATACGTATGCACCTTTTATCCTTACTGCAGAATGTTACCTCATTGTGATGGAGTGGTACGTATGCACCTTTTATCCTTAGTGCAGAATGTTACCTCATTGTGATGGAGTGATACGTATGTACCTTTTATCCTTAGTGTAGAATGTTACCTCATTGTGATGGAGTGGTACGTATGTACCTTTTATCCTTAGTGCAGAATGTTACCTCATTGTGATGGAGTGAATGCATATGCACCTTTTATCCTTAGTAAGAAATGTTACCTCATTGTGATGGAGTGATACGTATGCACCTTTTATCCTTAGTGCAGAATGTTACCTCATTGTGATGGAGTGATACGTATGCACCTTTTATCCTTAGTGCAGAATATCACCTCATTGTGATGGAGTGGTACGTATGCACCTTTTATCCTTAGTAAGGAATGTTACCTCATTGTGATGGAGTGATACGTATGCACCTTTTATCCTTAGTGCAGAATGTTACCTCATTGTGATGGAGTGGTACGTATGTACCTTTTATCCTTAGTGCAGAATGTTACCTCATTGTGATGGAGTGGTACGTATGCACCTTTTATCCTTAGTGCAGAATGTTACCTCATTGTGATGGAGTGATACGTATGTACCTTTTATCCTTAGTGCAGAATGTTACCTCATTGTGATGGAGTGGTACGTATGCACCTTTTATCCTTAGTAAGGAATGTTACCTCATTGTGATGGAGTGATACGTATGCACCTTTTATCCTTAGTGCAGAATGTTACCTCATTGTGATGGAGTGGTACGTATGCACCTTTTATCCTTAGTGCAGAATGTTACCTCATTGTGATGGAGTGATACGTATGCACCTTTTATCCTTAGTGCAGAATGTTACCTCATTGTGATGGAGTGATACATATGCACCTTTTATCCTTAGTGCAGAATGTTACCTCATTGTGATGGAGTGATACGTATGCACCTTTTATCCTTAGTGCAGAATGTTACCTCATTGTGATGGAGTGATACATATGTACCTTTTATCCTTAGTGCAGAATGTTACCTCATTGTGATGGAGTGGTACGTATGCACCTTTTATCCTTAGTGCAGAATGTTACCTCATTGTGATGGAGTGGTACGTATGCACCTTTTATCCTTAGTGCAGAATGTTACCTCATTGTGATGGAGTGATACGTATGTACCTTTTATCCTTAGTGCAGAATGCTACCTCATTGTGATGGAGTGGTACGTATGCACCTTTTATCCTTAGTGCAGAATGTTACCTCATTGTGATGGAGTGATACGTATGCACCTTTTATCCTTAGTGCAGAATGTTACCTCATTGTGATGGAGTGGTACGTATGTACCTTTTATCCTTAGTGCAGAATGTTACCTCATTGTGATGGAGTGATATGTATGTACCTTTTATCCTTAGTAAGGAATGTTACCTCATTGTGATGGAGTGATACGTATGCACCTTTTATCCTTACTGCAGAATGTTACCTCATTGTGATGGAGTGGTACGTATGCACCTTTTATCCTTAGTGCAGAATGTTACCTCATTGTGATGGAGTGATACGTATGTACCTTTTATCCTTAGTGCAGATTGTTACCTCATTGTGATGGAGTGGTACGTATGTACCTTTTATCCTTAGTAAGGAATGTTACCTCATTGTGATGGAGTGGTACGTATGCACCTTTTATCCTTAGTAAGGAATGTTGCCTCATTGTGATGGAGTGATACGTATGCACCTTTTATCCTTAGTGCAGAATGTTACCTCATTGTGATGGAGTGATACGTATGCACCTTTTATCCTTAGTGCAGAATGTTACCTCATTGTGATGGAGTGGTACGTATGCACCTTTTATCCTTAGTAAGGAATGTTACCTCATTGTGATGGAGTGGTACGTATGTACCTTTTATCCTTAGTGCAGAATGTTACCTCATTGTGATGGAGTGGTACGTATGCACCTTTTATCCTTAGTGCAGAATGTTACCTCATTGTGATGGAGTGATACGTATGTACCTTTTATCCTTAGTGCAGAATGTTACCTCATTGTGATGGAGTGGTACGTATGCACCTTTTATCCTTAGTAAGGAATGTTACCTCATTGTGATGGAGTGATATGTATGCACCTTTTATCCTTAGTGCAGAATGTTACCTCATTGTGATGGAGTGGTACGTATGCACCTTTTATCCTTAGTGCAGAATGTTACCTCATTGTGATGGAGTGATACGTATGCACCTTTTATCCTTAATGCAGAATGTTACCTCATTGTGATGGAGTGATACGTATGCACCTTTTATCCTTAGTGCAGAATGTTACCTCATTGTGATGGAGTGATACGTATGCACCTTTTATCTTTAGTGCAGAATGTTACCTCATTGTGATGGAGTGATACGTATGTACCTTTTATCCTTAGTGCAGAATGTTACCTCATTGTGATGGAGTGATCCGTATGCACCTTTTATCCTTAGTGCAGAATGTTACCTCATTGTGATGGAGTGGTACGTATGCACCTTTTATCCTTAGTGCAGAATGTTATCTCATTGTGATGGAGTGATACGTATGTACCTTTTATCCTTAGTGCAGAATGTTACCTCATTGTGATGGAGTGGTACGTATGCACCTTTTATCCTTAGTGCAGAATGTTAACTCATTGTGATGGAGTGATACGTATGTACCTTTTATCCTTAGTGCAGAATGTTACCTCATTGTGATGGAGTGGTACGTATGTACCTTTTATCCTTAGTGCAGAATGTTACCTCATTGTGATGGAGTGATATGTATGTACCTTTTATCCTTAGTAAGGAATGTTACCTCATTGTGATGGAGTGATACGTATGCACCTTTTATCCTTACTGCAGAATGTTACCTCATTGTGATGGAGTGGTACGTATGCACCTTTTATCCTTAGTGCAGAATGTTACCTCATTGTGATGGAGTGATACATATGTACCTTTTATCCTTAGTGCAGAATGTTACCTCATTGTGATGGAGTGGTACGTATGTACCTTTTATCCTTAGTGCAGAATGTTACCTCATTGTGATGGAGTGATATGTATGTACCTTTTATCCTTAGTAAGGAATGTTACCTCATTGTGATGGAGTGATACGTATGCACCTTTTATCCTTAGTGCAGAATGTTACCTCATTGTGATGGAGTGGTACGTATGTACCTTTTATCCTTAGTGCAGAATGTTACCTCATTGTGATGGAGTGATACGTATGCTCCTTTTATCCTTAGTGCAGAATGTTACCTCATTGTGATGGAGTGGTACGTATGCACCTTTTATCCTTAGTGCAGAATGTTACCTCATTGTGATGGAGTGGTACGTATGCACCTTTTATCCTTACTGCAGAATGTTACCTCATTGTGATGGAGTGATACGTATGTACCTTTTATCCTTAGTGCAGAATGTTACCTCATTGTGATGGAGTGGTACGTATGCACCTTTTATCCTTAGTGCAGAATGTTACCTCATTGTGATGGAGTGATACGTATGCACCTTTTATCCTTAGTGCAGAATGTTACCTCATTGTGATGGAGTGGTACATTTGTACCTTTTATCCTTAGTGCAGAATGTTACCTCATTGTGATGGAGTGGTACGTATGTACCTTTTATCCTTAGTGCAGAATGTTACCTCATTGTGATGGAGTGATACATATGCACATTTTATCCTTAGTGCAGAATGTTACCTCATTGTGATGGAGTGGTACGTATGTACCTTTTATCCTTAGTGCAGAATGTTACCTCATTGTGATGGAGTGGTACGTATGTACCTTTTATCCTTAGTGCAGAATGTTACCTCATTGTGATGGAGTGGTACGTATGTACCTTTTATCCTTAGTGCAGAATGTTACCTCATTGTGATGGAGTGGTACGTATGTACCTTTTATCCTTAGTGCAGAATGTTACCTCATTGTGATGGAGTGATACGTATGCACCTTTTATCCTTAGTGCAGAATGTTACCTCATTGTGATGGAGTGGTACGTATGTACCTTTTATCCTTAGTAAGGAATGTTACCTCATTGTGATGGAGTGGTACGTATGCACCTTTTATCTTTAGTGCAGAATGTTACCTCATTGTGATGGAGTGGTACGTATGTACCTTTTATCCTTAGTCAGTTAAATGACCTTGTGGTGTTGTGTACATGCACTTTTTATTATTAGTTGGTCAAGTGACCTTATGGTGCTCTGTACATGCGCCTTTTATCCTTAATCAGTAAAGTGAACTTGTGGCATCGTATACATGCATCTTTTGTGTTTAGTCCATAAAGGGACCCTGTGGTTTTGTATACATTCACCTTTTATCCTTAGTCGGTAAAATGACAGCGTGGTCTTGAATACATGCACCTCTTATCTTTACTTGGTAAAGTGACCTTGTTTAATTGTATACATGCACCTCCTATCCTTAGTCGGTAAAGTGACTTTGTGGTGTTATATACATGCACCTTTTATCCTTAGTTGGAGAAGTGACCACATGCTGTTGTATACATTCATGTCTTATCCTTAGTCAATAATGTGACCTTGTAGTGTTGTATACATGCACCTCTTATCCTTAAGTGACACTGTGGTGTTGTATACGTGCAGCTTTTATCCTTATAATGGAATGTAGCCTTGATGTGGTTGAAGATTATAAATGCACTTTTTTTCCTAACTAGAGAATGCAATCTTAATGAGGTGGAGTGGTACACATGCATTTTTTTATTCAAATTAACAAATGTGTAACTTTCTTTATTAGTAGGAATGCAGCCTTGCTGCTGTGGTATTGTATTTGTGCACCTTTTATTCTTAGTAGAGAATGTGACAGTATTGTGGTGAAGGGCATACATGTACCTTTTATTTTCAGTAGGGAATATGGCCTTATTGTGCTGGAAGGATAGAAAAGTATCTTTTATCCTTAGTAGGAAATGTGACTTTGCTGTGGTATGAGAGTATAAATGCAAAGTTTCTAATTTTTTTAGGAAATGTGACCTTCTTGTGGTAGAGGGATTTACATACAACTAAAATCCTTATTACACAATGTTCCTGTCTTGTAGCACAAGTTCTACATGACCCTTTTATCACTAGCAAGGAATGTGACCTTGATCTGAAACTACTGTGTTGGAGAGGTATACATACACATTTTATTCGTATAAATTATTGTTTCTTGTTCTGGTGGAAGAGCATTTACAGAACCTTTGCCCTTATTAAATAATGTGTCATTGTGCTAGAAGCATATTCATGCATCTTTTATTCTTTATTTGGGAATTTGACCTTGTTGTGAAAGTTAAGTATGCATGCACTTTTTGTCCTACTTGACCTTGTTGCCCTTTTATCCTTTACGTGGAAGTGTGACCTTCCGGTCATGGATGTGTATGCATGCACTTTTTTGCTCGTGGTAGTGGGGTATACATGCACCATTTTTAATTAGTAGTGAACATGACCTTATTATGGTGAATGACTTATCGGAGGCTGCCACATTTCAAAGAAAAGGGAATAGTTGGAATAGTCGGAGACGCAATCTCTGACTTTTAGTATATCTGAGTCCATATTTCTGCACATTCTGTCTCACTACCAAGGGACTCACATTTATCCGTCTCAAAATTTAAAACAGTTTCCTTCTTGGACACATGCTGGACTGATTCTTAGTTTATAATGCTTAACTATTGCTTTAGCCAATGCGGGGATGAAACCTGTTTCTCACTCAAACACACTCTGCCCCTCATGGCAAGTATTGTAGGGTTGGGAACAAGCCAGGGAAGCAGACCTTTGCATTTTTAACATTTGTGTCTCGGGGTACTAAACTACCTTACACAGATGCTCTACTTTCAAAGTGATATATTGCATGAAATATTACATGCCAATAAGAAGGCCTGCTTGAAGGACCCATCAGTGACAAACATCTCAGTCAGACTTCAGTATCCTGTCCAGTCAGCAGCCTCATTGTATGTGTTGCATGCAATGATGATCTCTAGAGAAGGAGCTGCAGGGACAACAGGATCTGGCATAACCACATCTGGCATAGGTGGCACATATGGCTGTACTCCACATCCTTTATGAATGACACAAAGATGATATTTATGGATAAACCCTTTAAGGGGCTGTCATTGTTTGGCCATGAAACTGATCATTAAGAAAAAAGGCAATTCCTTTCCGTTGCCTGGGTGGCATTTCATTCTCTCTAGGGTTTCTTTTTCAATATGCAGAGGAGCCAGTAAAAGCCACTTTTGCACTGCCCATGAAGGAGCACACAGTTACAAAGAGCTGAATGTGGTCTAACGCTGGTACAAGCAGCACTACTGGCTCAATGGTGATTGGAAGCAATGACATCCTAAAGGTCATGGTCAGGGAAGGGCATAGCATTATCGTCATCCACTTCAGCTGTCTACTGTTGGAGGCACTTGGGAAGGTTTAAGAAAACACAAACCATCATGCTGATGTTGGAAAGCTATTTGTTAAGAAACCTGTGACACCGACACTTTATGCCTTACCTAAAGTGCATAAATGTCTGGAAAAACCACCAGGAAGGCCAATAGTGTCAGGAATAGGTTCCTTTCTTAGTAAAGTGAATATATTTTTGGACTTCCATTTGAAAATACATTTATCTAAAATAACAGCACACATATTGAATACCCAGGATTTATTGAATGAACTTTGCCATATAAAATGGAATAATAGTTATTACTGGGTAACAATAGATGTGAAGTCGTTATATACCAATATTAATAGAAGATGGGGGTTAGAAGCTGTTCAGGAGATGTTAGGAGATGGACCTAGAACTACATTTTTGATACAAATATTAGAATTTTGTCTCACGCATAATTATTTTTGTTTTAATAATGATTTTTTTCTGCAACTAAAAGGAACGGCTATGGGGGCTGCTTTTGCGCCCTCATATGCCATTATGTATATGGGATTTTTTGAAAAATCATTCATTCATTTATACAACTACCTTTTATAGGAAAAATGTAATATTCTACAAGCGATACACTGATGACCTCTTTTTGATATGTAGGGGGGACATTACTGAATATTTTGAATTTTTTGATAATTTGAATAACAACAATCATGGTTTGAATTTTTCCTTTGAATATAGTAGGGACAAAATCAACTTCTTAGATATAACTTTATATCATAAAGATGAAAATATTGGTTTTAGACCCTATAGAAAGGATACTTCAGTAAACATGTTTTTACATGCAGAGAGCATGCACCCTGAACATTTAATACGGTCATTACCTTTGGGTGAATTTCAAAGGATTTTTGACCATACGAGTGATGAAAATGAGAGGCATCAAGAATTAAGTGAAGTGGAATCTAGGTTGATTAAGAGGGGTTATAGTAAGGATCATTTATTAACATGTAAAAATAAAGTATTAGGTATCGCTTATCAAATGAAACATTTGAAAATGGATGGGAAACAGGAGAGACAAAAGTGTTTTGTATCCAAGATGATAGGAATAAATAATGAAGAAATTAATGAAGGAAAATTATTTTATGTTACAAAATTTTCACCTTTATCTGAGGAATTAACTAAAATTGTGAGGAAATATTGGCATTTAATTTATGAGGATGAAAACATAGGCCATCTGTTTCCAAAACATATAACTTTTTCATATAAGAAAGGGAAAAATTTGAAGGAGTTATTAAACTATAAAAAAGGTGATGAAAGAGTGAGTTTTTCATTAGGTACCTACCCATGTGGGAATTGTAGCCTTTGTGAGAAAGTTAGTAATATTACCAGGATTAATGGTATTACATTTTTTCCCAAACATCGTTTCAATTGTAAATCAGTGGGGGTAGTCTATATTTTGGGTTGTTCTTGTGTGAATGTATGGTACATAGGACAAACTAAAAGAATGGTTCGAATCCGCATTTTGGAACATCTAAAAGACATTAAAAATCATAATGAGATGAGTCCTGTGGCCAAGCACTTTTTTGAAAAACATGGTGGTTGCCCTAATAGTTTAAAATTCTGTATTTTGGGCAAACCTTTTTGTTCTGAAAGTGGGGATATCTATATCCAAAAATTACTGGAATTGGAAACTAGAATGATTCTGAAGTATAACACGCTGAAACCTTATGGGTTAAATTTGGAATTAAGTGTTTGAATTATTTACATTTATGTAGCTAATACTATAGCAAATGAATAATTTATAAAATATAATTTTTTTGTTTATTTATTTATTTATTCATTTATTTTTATTTATGGAGTTAGTTAATAATCCATTATGTATTTGATATGCACTGGGAATATAATATTATAAGGCACCTTTATAAAATTGTGGTTAGAAAATTGTATTTAAATATTTAAATAATGAAATAATGGTATTTCTTATACAAAAAAGGAAAAAAAAAAAAAAAGCCTCTGGGTTATGAACCTGTCCCTCCAGCAAGTTCTATTTATTTCTGTGCTGAGGTTCAAGTCCCTTGAGCGTGTGGCTCTAAGGGATTTAGATTTACTGAGGTGGAGCATGTCCATTAATTCTGGATTTGACATAGCTTTGTATGTCAGGCATAGATCGCCTCGAAGTAGGCGGTATGCAACTGAGTAGAGCTGGAGTTTTTTTAACCGAGCAGCATATGGTATCTGTTTGAGACCCTTGATCCTCTTGGTGAGATACTTTTGGGGTCTTTCTAATTGCTGCAGGTGTCAGGTAAGGTACATCCCAAAAGGGGCATTGTATTCTATGATGGGCCTGATGAGGGATGAATAAAGGGGCACGATTACCTCTCTTGATCTAGATGTGAAACCCTTCATGATGAGGTGGGCTATGTAGAAGGTCTTTCTAACCCCTTTGAGAATGTGGTTTTCAAAGGAGAGATTGCTATCAACTTGGGTCCCCAGGTCCCTAATAACTTTCTCTGTACTTAATGGGTTTCCGCCTATGTGGTAATTTGTGGGCACATTGTTTTTGCCAAAGGGTATGACTATACATTTTTTGGCATTTAGCTTTAAACCATGGCACTGGCACCAGTTATCTGTCTCTGTGAGACCTTTTTGAAGGATGTTTGTGTCAGCTGGAGAGTTAATTATGGCGCCCAGTTTGCAGTCGTCTGCGAACTTGGTGAGCCATAGTCCTCCCGCATTTGCCTGTACCTCGGAAAAGTATATACCGAACAAGAGTGGTCCCAGGACAGAACCCTGTGGGATGCCACTTGTGACTGGTTTCGAGTCTGACATGGCTCCAGCAACTCTCACTCTGTGGGTTCTGTCTTTGAGCCAGTTTGCGACCCATCTTGTGATGTAGGGGTTTATATTTAAGCTGGCTAGCTTATCTATAATGCCCGAGTGGGGTATTGTGTCAAATGCCTTTGCAAGGTCCAGATAGGCTGTGTGGACTACCTTCCCTTCATCTATGGCTTTGGTGACTGTTTCGAAGAAGTCAACCAGGTTCAAAAGGCAGGATCTTCCCTTGACAAAGCCGAACTGGGTAGGATCTAGTGTCTGTAGGTCCCCAATGTTTTTGTTTATTTTTCTCTCACATATACAAATAACATCCAAATAAATAAATATAATAAACAACAAAGACTTCCAACAATTAAAGCTAGAAACCTCAACTTGGAAGTCATGTATTAAGGCAAAAAAGGCATAAATACTAGTTTTTCCCTGTTGGAAGTTTTTGTTATTTTCTTATATTTCTATCTCTCTCATCCCTGTACCCAACCATCTAAAAAATAAGGTTGAGTTAGTCAAGGAATGGCCTCAGGGTTTGCTTTATGCTTTGCCCCATTTCCTTACATGACAAAGTTCATTCTAAAGGCAACATGTCATAGGATCAGGGTAATTCTAGTGGATCCCTTCTAACCCAGACAGGTGAAGTTCATGTGTAACCTCCTCTCAGGCAGACCCTCAAGATGTTCCTGTTTTACACTCAAACATTCAAACCGTAAGATTATAAACAGGTCTGGTCTACTTTCACTTATAGCCAATGATCAGTGGGTTTATGGCAGCTATTCTGTCATCTTCATAGAAGCCTTCTACTAAAAAAACTAACCAAGTGACAAAGGTTCATAATCTGGGTTTTGTTGCACAACATTAATCAGTCTTCAGCCTTGTCTCTACTATTCAGAAATGTGTGATGGTGGGCTATGTTATTTAATGATTAGAGGCAGGAGTTATCTTCTTTATCTTCTTTTAAACTCCATAAGGTCTTCTTGAAGAGATTCTTTCTTCTGCATCATCAGGGATACATTCCCTCATGGGAATTGTATTTGTTTGAAAAACTATCCCTTCCTCAAAGTTAAGGTTTTTGACATGGGAAAGGCTGTTTTGGTAACAGTAACTTCCATGGAGAAGAAATAATATAATAACCTGTTTTCAGATTTCAGTCCCCTTTTCCAATTTATTTTTTCTTATGCTTAATGATTCTTCACTTAAAGCATTAGGAGAGGTTTCTTTTTTGAGTGGCTTTTCCAGCTTTCAGTTATTCTTTGTGTATCTGAAGCATATGAATGGTTGAATAAACAAGGAGGTCTCATTCATGCTACTGAGAATTGCTTTACTCCAAACTTAAGGGATTTTGACTCCAAACTTAAGGGATTTTGATAGTTTTAAACAGTGGACCTTGCCAAATTCCTATACCAGACTATGGTTTAAGTTTCTATATAAGGTTTATGCTTCTTAATTGAATGTCTAATATATTAGGATCATTGAAATGTTGTTGAGGCACTTTTACCAAGGTCATTTTTAGAGTGGTTTGTGTAAACTTGGTGCCCTATAATAGTTTATATTCCTGTCGTCTTAAGCATGCTAGTGTGATGTTTTATTATTTTTTTGAATTATGACTTTTCATGTGTTTAGTGGTGGGTATCTTGGCTTATGATATTAATTTATTCAACAAAGTTTTTTTTATGTTAAAAAAAAAAAAAGAACAATAAAGAAGAGAATGGGTTGCCAGAGTCATGAAAAGATCATTCCAGAAGAGCTTTCACTTCTTCTGTCGACCTTTTCCACAATGTGTCCTCACTGAGTACTTTGCTAAATAAACACTGCAAAATGGACACTGCTCCCAGGTCCATTTAGCTGTGGTGATAAAAGGTACTTTTCCATAGACCAAACACGCAGGAAGTGTACCTAGTAACTCTGTCCTACACAATAATAAATACTGAATTCTTCTTAAGCATATACAAAAGTTATATTACACTCCAATTCTAATACAACAGTAGACACCTAAGATTAAATAACAAAGCCCTCTTGCAAGTCACCAAATCCGATACTACTGCTGGGGACTCTCAATACTTCAACAGCATCTCCAAATTCTGGAACAATATCCCTCACTCAATCAAAGTAGAGCATAAATTATTTTCAAAGCTCAGACAACACCTTAATAACACCTGGTTGTGTTAACCATACTAAGTCATAACCATTTGCCATCTCTTAACCAATGGCAACTTGTGAAATTCAAAGTCATCTCCTATCTCTATACCATCACTTTCCCTTTATCTCATATCCCTCTTCCACCTGCATCCTTAGCTCCCCACTGGAGACCACCCCACTGTATATGTCTCTATCTCTTTATCACCCCACTGTTCTATCACCTCAACTCACTATTCAGTACCTACAAAAATTCTTAACACATAACCCATCCCCTTCCACTACTACTAACCTAACTCCCACTAACTACATTCACTGTCTATCATAGCATACCCCATCTCACCCCACTATTATCTCTACCCCCTCTTGACTAATCGTACTTTTCCCATGCGTAACCCTGTTGTCTATTACTAAAGCTAATGTTCCTCTTACACCATCAGCAGCCTCTTGCTACCTCTATATCATCATACTCCCTACTCTTCCACTCACACCTTTACTCTATACTCTCGCATCCTACCACCTTGTGACATCCTTACTAAACTTTAATACTCCATCTTAAAGCTGGCTAAAATATTTATAAGTTCAGATCTGCCTACTCTTACACCAGACACAAAATTCCATACCTTTATTAACCTTGTACCTCACTGAACTATAATGCATTTTTCTGAAATTCAGTAATCAGTACAATTATACATTTGTCAATTGTGAATATTATGAGTGTAAATGGTGTATTATATTGTATTTTCATTTTAAAAAAGATCTATGCCATCGGACTTTCCTAGTCAACAAAAATAAATTAAAAAATGACATACTTACCTAATGTAAGATTGAAAGATTGGTTTCTCCAAAGCCAGATACAAAACTTATATACGTGCCATAATGCTGGATTTAATTAGAAAATTCAATCACTGTTAATCAACAGTCATTTCTCCCCTCTGTTTGGATATGGGAAGGTCTTGCTGGCTGAGTATATTCACTATGATATTGTTTGCTTGGTCAGAAACTGGTGAATATTAGAGAACGTCACTGGAAATCGTGGAAATGAGAAGATGCAAAGGTAGCCTGAGAATGCTGTATCCTGTGGCTGAGCATTTCTGGTGATCTAGGTCTTTGACGTTAATGACAAATGACTTTTCCAAGTATACCTACCATTATATAAAGTATATAACCTTTTCTTGCTTTGGAGGGTTGCTGGGCTCACTATAAGTGATAAAATAATCTCAGCAGTCTAGAAGGATCTTTGAGTAGAAGCAGTGTTTTTCCAGGTTCAGGGAACCCAGCTGAGATGGTTTGGGAACCTAGTGACCATACCCCTGGCTGTCTTCCATGACAGGTGTACCAGTCATGTGCCAGTAAAAGTAGGCCCTGGGACAGCTCTAACATGCCAAAGACATTCTGTATTCTCAGATTGTGTAAGACTTAGGAATTCAATAGGATGAACTGGGAACTTTTGCTTGGGAAAGGGGAAGTCTGTTCTCCCCAGCTCAGTCCTGGGTCCTCTCCTGTTTGGTATCTACTTCTCTGAAGTACAGGCCAACACAGAAGGTCTTTGGCTAATGAAGTTCGCAGATGACTGCAAACTAGGAGCCATAATCAAAACTCCAAAAGATGTGGGCATCCTACAAAAGGGCCATGCTGAGACAGATGCCTGGTGTCAAAGACATGGCCTCAAGCTCAATGCCAAAAAGTGCATTGTCATTCCTTTTGGTAAAAACTCAGTACCCATGAACTACCACATAGGTGGTAGTCTACTTAACACCAAAAGTGTGATAAGAGACCTTGGGGACACAGGTGGACAGTAGTCACTCCTTTGATAATCACATCGCCACAGTAGTCAGAAAATCCTTCTATGTGACACACCTCATCACAAAAGGTTTCTCATCCAGGAAAAAAGAGGTCATTGTTCCCCTCTACCCATCACTCATTAGATCCATTATAGAGTACAATGCCCCTTTTGGTATGTACCTCACAAGACATCTACAACAACTGGAAAGGCCACAGAAATACCTCACAAAGAGAATTACCGGCCTCAAAGAGATGCCCTATGCAAACCGTCTCAAAAAACTGCAGCTTTACTCCATTGCATATCGCCTACTCAGAGGTGATCTCTGCCTAACACATAAAGCTATGTCAAGCCCAGGGATTTTAGACATGCTCCACTTAAAGAAATCCCAATCCCTACGAGCTACACGCTCTAGGGACCTAAACCTCGTCACCACAATAAACAGAACATGCTGGAGGGATAGATTCCTGTCCCAGAGACTTCCCATACTCTGGAACAAGCTACCTATCTATATCAAACAAAGCTCCTCATTAGCACTGTTCAAGAAAAATCTTGATGATTGGATGGGAGATAGGAAATTCACCCCGGGGATCACTTCTGTGGCTCTGCTCGACAGTGGCACAGGAAAATAATTTTCTTGGATGGCGAAAGCCAGGGTACCTTTGGCTAGGCTTATATAGGCCCTAGGGCCAATAGCCTAGTACCTACCTATGAACCTATGAACCTATATATATATGTATATAGGTTTACTATCATAATTTCGAAGACAACTCGGTCGACCGCACTATGTTCGACCATGGATAGTCGAACACGGCAATGTCGAACTTCAAAAGCAAGCCTAGAAATGGGTTTTAACATGGGTCGAGATAGGGGTTCACTGCTATTGCTGAACTACAAACCTCACCCCTATCTTGACCCATGTTAAAACCCATTCCTAGGCTTGCTTTTGAAGTTTGACATTGCCATGTTCGACTTTCCGTGATCGAACATAGTGTAGTCAACTGATTTGTCTTTGAAATTATGATAGTAAACCATATATATATATATATATATATATATATATATATATGTGTGTGAGTGTGTGTGTGTGTGTGTGTGTGTGAATATAGGCAGCCATATGTTTCTTAAAATTGATATTTAATCATATAAACTAATCTTCACAAAATAAGCAAGTTGTGGAGAATTTGGGCATTTAACTATATACCAGGTTACTAATAACTGAGTAATGCCTTTTAAACACAGAGACATTGGAAATGTTGCCTTCAGGACTGTGAAACTGGACAATGTATCCTGCAGCAGCGGGGCACAAAATAACCTTCCCTGAAGTACTAGGATAGTTATTGTTGACCAACTCCCTAAACTAGCCATAACCCCCTACATAACTCACTGGATTGCCAGCTGGCTCGCACACGACTATAAATTGGGAACTATCACACATTGCCCCCATGACAGTAACATCTTGCAACAGGGTCTAACACAGACAAATGACTGGTGCCAATGCCATGGATTAAAACTTAATGGCAAGATGTGCATTAACATGCATCTTGGGAACAGGTCCACCCAGTTTAATTACTCCATCAATAAGACAGCCTCTAAGAGCTGTCCCAGAAATTAGAGATTTGGGAACATATATATAGACAGTAATCTGGTCTTTGGCCAACACGTAGTCAAGGTAGTAAGAAAATCATTCTATTTTGTTCAACTTGTAAGGGTATGTCATCCGAGTGCAAGGAAGTTAGAGTACCACTTTACTCATCCCTTATCAGACTCATCATTGAGTACAATGCCCCTTCAGCAGTTACCTGACCAGGCATATGCAACAGCTGGAATGCCCACAGAGGCTCCTCATCAAGACAGCCCAGGGTATTAACACACTGTTCTATACAGATCATCTTAAAGCCCTAGCTCTATACTCCATCTCCTACATGATACTGAGAGGCAATCTATGCCTGGCATATAAGGCATCCTCACATCCAGCCCTGATGGAACTTTTGCATATCCGCAAAATGAATAACACCAGGAACACTAGATCCAATTACTTAAACTTTACTAGCAACACAATCAGAAGATGCTAGTGAGAAAGATATGTCTCAAAGGATTGCAATGCTCTGGAACAGACTCCCCAGCCATGTGGAGCAAAGTCCATCCCTAACCCTATTCAAACATAACCTTGACCATTTGATGGGAAACTGAAAACTTACCACCAGTCTAGCCCTCAAGTCTCTGATAGACATAGGCCAGCAGTAAATATTCCCTAACCATCATACCTTCCAACTTAACCTTTAGTAACCTCTTAACTAATATACCCCTACAAATAGATGCCCATGTTACATGGGGACACAATTGGTTTAGGTTGTATGGCTAGGATTATAAAGGCTCTGGTGGTCATTAGCCTAGGATATACATATGAACCTATTAGGACTAATGCTTCTTGTACCACTGGAATGTGGGGGAAATGTTCGCTGATGTGGTGGGATAATGTTTCCAGCAGCACTTGGATATGGGGTAGTCTCCCCTGCAGCACTGAAATATAGGATAATGGTCCCCTTAAAACTGAGAAACCGAATAGAAGAAGCCAAAAAGGAGAAGGAATAGATGTATCCAATATATTTCCAATATGAACGCTTTATTAAAAAACTGCGTTTTCGTCTGATAATAGACTTCATCAGATATAACAACCTTAGTGACCATTTTCCATTCCTTATATACTCATTAATTATTCTATATCCAATCATAGCTCTCCATCATTTTTAAAAATTAACAAATCAAATTCCACGTTTCTTTAAAATCTCATTAATATGTTATACATAAAAACATGTATTCCTTTATTTGAATAAATCTGTTAAAACTGCTTTCTCCTTAAACACTTTAAAAACTTTTTTACATTAGTATCATCCATTGATTTTATATATATATATATATATATATATATATATATATATATATATATATATATATATATATATATATATATATACACATGTCCGCACAATTCAGATGCATTTATTGAATTTGACTCCACAGTGTTATATAAAAACCTAAATATAAGGCAATGTCCCTGCAGCACTGGTATATGTGTAATGCTTCCTGCAGCTCTGGAATAAGGAATAATATTCTGAACAACATGGCTCGGGAAATAAAACAATATACCCTACAGCACTGGAGTACAGCATAATGTTCCCTGCAGTACTGGTGTAGGAATAATTCTTCCTGCACCACTGGCATATGGGTAATGTTTCTTACAGTTCTGGGATAGGGAATAATATTCTGATCATCACAGTAATGTGTTAAATGTTCTGTGCAGTACTGGGCCATGGGACAATGTTCCCTACAATATTGGAAGATAAGTATCCTTCCTTACAACAATGATATTTAAAATTGCATTCACTGTATCAGTGGGCTCTGGTATAATTTCTGTTGTATCACTAGATACAGTAGTGTTTCTTACAACAAGAAAGAAATGGAATAATTTTCCCTGCAGTACTGAGATATGGAGTACTTTTTCCTTTAGTACTGCAATATGGGGGTCATTTTTTCATAAAGCCATGGAATGCAGAATAATATTCTCTTTAGTGTTGAGATTAGAAGTAATTTTCCTTGCAGCACTGGGATATGTTACCTAATAGGAATTCAGAGTAT
Source organism: Protopterus annectens (assembly GCF_019279795.1). Taxonomy (NCBI): domain Eukaryota; kingdom Metazoa; phylum Chordata; order Ceratodontiformes; family Protopteridae; genus Protopterus; species Protopterus annectens. Next base: position 1,428,787,196 of record NC_056746.1, on the reverse strand, counting down.
TCGACCTTCTTAAAGCATGGGTGCTGTATCACCTATAATTCTGTAGTTTTATCCATGTGTGTGGTACCTGATAGGGTAACACCTACTACACTATTTCTGCTGTCTTGACAAGGTCATCATGCCTGATAGGTTAGCATCTATGAATTCTTTACACCTGTCTACAGGTCAACTGCTGAAGAGGGAAATGCCTACTGAATGTGGCAGATCTCTACTTGGAAATGATGAAGACACTACACATTTTTATACACATTTCAACTTCAAGTTTATAAGCCCAGTAGACTCAAGTCTCCCTTTTTAAAGGTGACTTTGATGTGTTTGCTCAAATGGCTTGCTCCAAGTTATACAGTAAGCAAATGGGGATGGGAGCAATCAAATGTCCTCTTGGCTACATGAATCACCTTTTTAACACTTCACAACATTAATCCGCTCCACTAACTTGCAGACATTATTTGAGTATCATAGTTAACATATATTTTATGTTGTTTCATGTCATAATTTTATGTAAGATATGTGCTACTGTTCCTAACAGCACTGAGATATGAGGTAATGTTCCTTGCAGAACTGGGATATACAGAAATGTCTCCCACTACACTGAGATATTGGATAATACTTTCCACAGTAGTGGGATATGTAGTAGTGTTCCTAACAGCACTGGGATATGAGGTCATATTTCTGCAGGACTAGGACATACAGAAATATCTCCAACAACACTGGAATATTGGATAATGTTTCCTACAGTACTGGGATATGTGGTCTGATTCCTAACAGCATAGGGATATGAGGTAATGTTCCCTGCAGAAGTGATGTGTGGTATAATATTCCATGCATCATTGAGACAGCTAGGATATGTGATAGCATTTTTTGCAGTGGCTTCCAGGGCTAGCGATTGTTACTTTGCCTAGTGGAGCTTATAGCTGTCTACAAAGTTTCCTTGTCTGACATTCACTGTATTAATGAAGTACCACAGAACTGCATTTTTTCATTAGTCCTGTGACAATCAAACCCAGTAATTGATGTTAATGTTGCCATGTCTGTCGAATGGAAATTAAACTATATTAGTTTATGATGCTTGGCCTTTTCTGTAGATCAGCTATAGTGTAGCAAAAAACAGTAGTCTGAATTTCACATAATGCAAATTAGGAACCCTTCTTTATGATACTGAAGAGCAAATTACTAGATACTTCAAAAACAATTACCAGTCCATCAAACGTATTGCTTACAGGGAGAGATAGGAAAAGTGAAAATATGAACATAGAATATGCCAAAAATCTGCACATTGTCAATATGAAATTTATTGTTTAAATGACGGACATAACATACCAACTAATGTGTTTGTGTTATGAGATCATGTTGCCAGTGTACACATGCATTTAGGCCCCCCCACACACACACACACACTCACACACACACACACACACACACACACACACACACACACACACACACACACACACACACACACACAAACACTTCCTGTAGCAAGGGTAGCAAGGCAGGAGTTGCAGAGCTCAGAGATCTGCCATGAGGGAGGGAGACTCCACTTGGGGAGGGGTGGGCTGTTTCACAGGTCTGCACCCTACCATCCGACTCTCACTGAAGGGGAGTAAATAGACCAGTTGTGCTATGTGGACTGGGGCTCTTGCCTAGCCTGGGGATGCCTATTTCTCATCCCACGGAACATATGAGCCAACTGGCAACTGGTAGAGGAGTGGGGGAGGGGACAGAAGAATGGAATTCTAAAATATATAAACATTTTTCTTCAAAGTGAACAATGCAATGTATACTACTTTTTAACATTCAATTATTGATCAACTTTTCATGAAAGCATTCCGGTCTGTTTGCAGTTTTTGCAAGAGTGAAACTTAAGAATAATCATATTCTTACCATCTCCTGAAAGCAAGTTCTGTCTTTGTAAATATATAAATGATGCAGAATTTTTAAAATGATACTAAGCCAAGATGAATGTGAAATAAAATTATATGTAAAACCTAAGCCGGCAGGATGTCTGTTTCAGATGCTAGTTATAAAACAAAGTGAGATACTGAACACTATTTAATAGCTGATTTATTTAATTATTGTTTAATAATGATAAATATTATATATACATAGTGAATGGTTAATAAGCGCCGTGTGACTATAGTTATAGCAAATATTTGCCTAGTTTCAAAAACATTGGTTACAGCCTTCCAGCAAAGCTATGCATACACAATTGAGGAGCTACACAAATGCATTGCTCAAGACCTCAATCTCCAGTTCCACCTTTACCACCTGCGTCACCTTGTGGACACAGAACTAGAAGTGGGTGTTTGCATTTCATTTTACCACCTCTACACTAAACAAATATCTGCTTAATATTATATCTGATTCACTGAATGAACTATCTGTGCTTCAAATTCTTGCTTATTCTAGAGTTTCTTACTATATTTATACCCCAAGCTATCTTAATAACAAGTCTAAGACATTAAAAATAACAAATCTAATACATTAAATTCATATTTGAAAACTTTAAAACATTATTACTAAAATTAATCATTCCTTTTAAGAAACCAGTGCTTAAAAAATAATAAATAGTATTTAAAGTCATTCTTTTCATTCTGTAATTATTAAAAATTACAAATGGCGAAATCACAAAGGCTTAAAAAATCTTAACTGAAAATTACCCTCATGGGTTCATCAGTAAATCCAGCTTTCCTTGGTCTGTCTGCACGCCTGGTTCTAAGAAGCTGTTTGGCTTGTTTTTCAGTTAGAATTGGAGAAGCATCTAGATAAACAGAAAAATCCAAATTAAGGTGAGTTTACATAGGAGCATAAAAGGTTTATTCTGCTGGTGCATGGTAAAATCAATCTTAACTGACTTTCTCTCTCTCTCTCTCTCTCTCTCTCTCTCTCTCTCAGTAGACAAAGTGTTCTTTCATAAAGTTGTGCCCCAAGGGATATCAACTTACAGCAGAAATGACCAAAATTTATAAATGGCTTAAGTTATTTTTCTTTTTAAATTAGAACAAAATGTATATGCTCACATAAATAATAATATACCTGAGACTTTCTTTACATGTATACAGAGATATAGAGCTACATAAATCCTGATGAAAGACAGACAAGGGGATATTTTAATGAGCCACATTTCTTTAGATTTTCCATATGTTTAACTGTGTATTACTGCTATTTATAGATAGTAGTGCTTTACAGGCACAAGCTAGCTTCAAACTCAGATGCTGTCAGAAAACTTTGCTATCATAAAACAGCAACAACCACTCTTTATCTATTAGTTACTTTTTACATTGCTAGCATGAAAAATCAAACACCACCCCCTACAACTGTTTTCATATTGTACAAATAGCAAAATAAGCCAACATTTACCTGCAGAATGATAAAATATCCAATATGTTTTGAGTACCATAAAGTAATATCAATCTTAAACTGATAAGAATACTAAACTTGTTTAATACATCCATAAAAATCAGTGGAGTAATATACAAAATAAAACACTAACACTTGTTTAAATATTTTTGAGGAATTGCCAGTATAATAGAATGCAGTTTATCATGTGACCATGAATTAGTTCCATTTTTTTTCACTTAAAATAACAAAACTCCAATATCGTTTGTAATTAGTTTGTAGTGCTTCTGTTACTTGAGGTAAACTGTAAAAATAAATGCTTGCCTGTATACTAACCTAGCAACATTCAGCTAAAGGCATGCATATTACTTGTAATGAGATGTTAAGAGATTTTGATAATCATTCATTTCCACTGGATGAAAGATTAAAAATCATAAATATGTATATGAATAAATGTTCACATTCTTACCTGTCATAATGGTCACTAAGACCAAACAGAGGCACAGAATTAAAATGTTCTTCATTATTTTTCTTTTACTTGGGTTCCTCTCTTGCTGCTTCAAAATTAGTAGTACCCTGGAAAGTGCAGTGTCCTGATTTAAACAGCTACAGAAATCACATGTTTGTGGAGTCAGTGGACCAATCTGGTTTGAAGAAGCTATGAACACATCTGCTACCTTTTTTTTCAGTATTTATGTCTAAAAATGCTTTACAACCCTCATTCAGCAGAAGAAAAACAGACTACCTCTGTGCTGTAAATTTACTATCACTACTACAGTGATAGTAACTGTAAAGCACAGAGATAGCCCTGTTTAAAGTATGTTATTGTAACAGTAAGATTAGGTAAAATGATATACTCTAAATCAGATTTGTAATTATATAATAGACTGTGCCAGGAAAGGCAGCAGCAGCCAGCTCTTGGAACCTATGATATAGGAAATAAAATGTGTTTTTAGGAAATAAAAAATGCTTATATACATGTATCTGAAACCTTAATGTAGCCAACTATCTTTAAAGTCGACATCAGTTTTGTCAACACACGGTGGTTGACAATTGTGAGAGACTCATAAATTACTGGGGATGAGGAATATTCTCTTTTCCCCAGTATTATGTGATCTCAGAGTTATAATATATAGTTAGCATATTGTGGGGGGGGGTGCAGGAGGGCTTCTCCCCCAAAAGATTACTGTTTTATTCTTGCATACTCTGAGGTTATGTGTCAGAGCATGTGCAATAACATGTTGATGTTCATTTTTCAATTTTTTGTGTTGACATTTTAGTGATTAGATTATTTCAAGTGCACACACATACACACACACACAGGTCTATATGAAATGAGTTAGTTCACTAATGTTCAAATACTAATTAATTGTAATGCAACCTCACAGAAACATGGTGAATATAATTATATATACCATCTCTTGAGACTGCAGAACAACAGAGAAAGGGTAAATTGCTACTCCCTTCTGTACCACAATCTGCACCAAGTAAAAATCAGTTAACTGAACATTCAGCCATTTATATGACACCAATACACTTATACACACATATGCACACACAGACACATATATAGATATAGATATACATATCTGTCTGGGAGATGTATATATTATATAGATTTAGATATAGATATTGATATATAGATTTTCATAGCCCTTAAAATAGTATTTGACTGTGTAGATCATAAAATTGTCCAACAGAAATTTAAAAAGTGTCACTTTTCAGATGAACTGTGCAACTGTTTTCATAGCTACCTACAGAACAGAATAGAACATTAACTTGCCTACTGAGTACAATGACCTAAAACCTATGTCGACCTCTATGGGGGTGCCACAGGCTCAGTATTAACACTTCCACTGTTCTCATTATTCTTTATTGAACTCCCATGGGAATTACATAACTTAAGCTTTATTACTAGAGCATCACTACATCGCAAAAACACTTTGGGCTGCTCTGAAACTGATTCTGCAGAAGCAAATTGATACTACTTGTAAACACCAAAAAAATCAACAGTTATGTTATTTGGGACAAATGCAGGACTTACTTCCACACAGCCACGTTACATTTCATACCCAGATCAACAGCTACTACCATATACATACATACATGCATACAAATGTTTCAAGTACGAGCCTTAAAACCCTTCTAGCTTGCCAATATGCCAAAAAAACTTGTTCCCATAATAAATGTCCAGGCTGTTCTTAAAAATATCTAAACTAATACTTGCTTTAATGTAATTTGGTAGTCTGTTCCAAGCATCAGATACTCTGTCAGAGAACCAATTAGTGCATTTCTCATTCCTATAGAATCTTCTGCATAGGTTATCTGACGATTCTCTAGTACTTTTTGATAACCCCAGACATTTCCAGAGGTAGTTGTCCCTAAATGCCTTATATACCTGAATAAGATCTCCTCTTAAATATCTGTAAGAGACACTGCACAAGTTCAGATATTTTAGTCTTTCATAATAACTTAGATTTTCACACCCATGGATGCCCTTAGTATATTTCAGCTGTACTCTTCCCAGTTTATTCATGCTTGTTTTCCTATAGGGTTTCCATATTGTTATTCCATACTCAAGTTTGGGTCTAACATAACTAACAAACAATGACTTCATTATGTTTGATTTCCTAGACTTTATAAATCTTTTTATACAACCTATAGTTCTATAACTATCATTAGCCAATTGGTTGATATGATTAGAAAAACTCATAGCTGAATCTACCCATATACCCAGGTCCTTAAATGAGTCTACAGTTTCAATCACTGTGTGCTGTATTAAATATTTACCTTTCAGTTTATGTCTCCCAAATCTCATATGCTTAGTTTTTGATGTATTTATCAACATATTATTATCTTGTGCCCAAATGGTCAATTTAGTCAAATTATTTTGCAGACATGCTTTATCTGTAACACTTGTAATCAGTTTACCCATTTTCAGGTCATCAGCATATAGACTGTAGAACACCTCAGATGAAAAAGTAAGGTCTGAAAGATAAAATCTAAACAAGTAAGGGCCTAGTACAGAGCCCTGTGGGACACCTTGACTGTAACCAAGGATTTCACCTGTCCAGTTGGTGTGTGATACTTGCCATGTCCTATTTGTAAGCCATGAAGCAATCAATCTTATCAACAGTATATCAATACCTAGTTGTACTAATTTATTGATCAGTGTTTTGTGCATGACCCTGTCAAATGCTGAGGTTAAATCTATATAAATCATAACACAGCACAATTTTTCATTCATAGCTGTTATTATATTGTTATAGAATGTCATGTTACAGGTGGTAATAGATCTATTTTCAACATATGTCATACAACAACAATATCTGGGCTGATGATAGACTAAACTCTTAGATTTCAGCCCCAAATTGAAACTTATACTCAAAAAATACTCACCCAACTTCAAGTCACCTACAAAATTTCTTATCTGCTTCAATAGAAGCTAGTAAAACTATATATGTATTTAGTTTATTTATCTTTTTCTGATCAAATTAGTCCCACTAGGCTAATAATCACTTTTCATGGGAGACCTGTGGTCTTATTTATACTGTTAGGGGAAATTTAGCCAGGGCATCAGGGAACTTCCACTAGTCTTTGAAGGAGAGGAAGTGAATCACTCTCTGGAGCTGCTAGGTGGCACTAGAGGGCTGCTATTGCAGTTTGAGGAATCCCATGATGGAGGAGAGTGCATCAGAGCTGGAGTGGGGAACAAGAGAAAACTTACTTGAAGCTAGATGGAGTGACACAATGCAAAGAATTTTACAGGAAGAAGAAACTAAAAAACTGGAAACACAGACAACTGATGTTGAAGGGAAAGCAGTGAAGGCATTCCCAGCTGGTGGAGTAGCCAGTTATCAGAGTTAACCTCTGCAGCAGAGTTTTTGTTATAAGAAAGAAGAGGTTATGAAGATGCTGCAAGGCAAGGAAAAATGGAAGAAGGAACAGAGAAGACACAAACAGTTGCAGTTTCTCAACAGCCACAAAGAAAATGACCAGTGGTAAGAATAAAAAAGTACAGCTGATGGCAGTGTGAACAGGTATGACATAATGGGTAGCATTATTTTGCCACTAGGATTTAACATTAAAGACATTAATTAATTTGGTAGCTGAAAACGTTTGTGAGGTGACATTTCAAAGCTTCAGTTTGCTGGAAAATTCATGACTAAGACTGAAACAAATGCTGTAGCACCATTTCAAGGCTACATATTTTAGAGCTTAAGACTACAACTAAAAAATGACACCTATTCTGAAACAATAATTCTTATAAAAAAATAAGAATTAAGAACTTTAGATGTAACAATAATTGAAC
>NC_056746.1:1428444545-1428477045 GCF_019279795.1 Protopterus annectens | reverse complement strand
ATTCTACTTGTGTTACAGATGCAGGGGTTTGGCCACCTCTGACCAGATTATTCTGTCGGCAATACATAATACGAGGTGGGGGGGGTTCTTGTGACCATGTTCATTCATATATATACATATATATATATATATATATATATATATACATATATATATATGTATATGTCTGTACATACACATACATGTACACCTACATACCTATTTACATTTCCCATACAGTTGAATGTCCACCGCGCATCCCCGCTGCCTTTACCTCCCTATATCCGAAGGACATTATTCTGGCCATCACATAAAATTAGTGGCCCTTGCATGGCTTGGACCCAGAAACAGACACACATTAGTCACCGGTTTGACCACTACACCATCCATGGTACATTCCGCATGGATGGTAGTTAGGATATATGACTTCACTACAGGTATTCAACAGTACTGGCAACAAATGTGACAGTTGGTTGGTGTACATATGTGTACGGACCTCTCAACCACTCAGGGACTAATTTCAACAGTAACAGGGACAAAGCAAGGACAATTCAGGGACAATCACGGACAGTTTTACAATATTAGTACTATTAACTTGAAACATGTTGACAGATTCAGAGCATATCTATTAATACTTATTTTCTGAAGTTAAAAATGTCTATTACTCTTAATTATTGTCATTATTCATTCAGTGTCATTCAACACCTTTCCTCCGAAGGTCACTGGTTTTAGAGGGGATTAAGAGGCTGGCCAGTTATTGTACGAATGCTCTGACCATTGGTAGGGTTGCCACATTTTCATATGGCCAGGATGGGATATATTCGGGATACACCAGATTTTTCAGGCCAACACATACCCACAGTCAGTACAGGGTTTTGAACTTTACTTATTTTCCTAGATGAGAGTTTATTCTTGTAGCAGTTTAGTTGCTTATTCTGTTTCTTGTAAGATTTACGTATTTTACATACAGAAATAACTGTTTTAGGCAACTGTTACATAAAATATGGTACATAGTTATTTCCTACAATTACAGGACATTTGCCATTGTATCATTCTTGGTCAGGACACACCTAGCCAAACAGGGACTGTCCCTCACAAAGTGGGACAGGAGGTACCCTGCTTACGTCAGTGCCTTAACCACCCTATATCTAACTGCCACTATGTCAATGTGTAAAGTATATATTCTCGATAATTCTTGTGGGGAGCCGTGCATCACGGTCAGGTGTTTAATCCCAGGTATAGGTTCTGCATGACTGGCTGGAGGCTTAGCAGTCTTGTGAACCACTACTGCACATACAACTTGTGTCCAGATGTCTACAAGACTGGACATCATGTCGTGATACCAAGTCTGATGTTTACACAGGATACTTATCCCATGAGGGATATCCAAAAATTGAGCAAGACAATAACCTTCAATCTTTTTGGATTTACGTAAATGTGATAGGGTTTTACATGGAAGGGATACATAGTTTGCAATCCTGACATTGCCTAAGTTGAGACTGCCTGCTAGATATGAATAGTGGCCACTATGTGCAGATATGGCTGCGCCAAGCTAGCAACCCGAGTATGGCTGGATTTGGTGGATGTTCAGGAATGGGGGGGGTTGCATGCTGTAGAGGGGATGATGGGTATTCAATTATGCATCCAGGTGTGTTGTAGTTGGATGGCTCAGTTCAGTCCAGACCATTATGTGGGTATGTGCCAGTGACGTTTCTGTACATGTGTATCGCACATTTTAATATTCATATGTTTGCGGGATTGTGTTCTACAGCATGGCCTGTCAGGTTGTATTGCAGATGTGTATGTTTGTTCTTTGTGTTTCTTTCTGATTCACCCACTGCTCCCTCATACACCTCCAGTTCACCTATTGTGCATCCAACACAGTCTCCCCTTTGCGAATTATTACATTACCCGTTCCCCCCACACCCATATTCCACACACTCCGTCCATCCCTTCTCTCATTGATGGCCCATGGCACATTCAAGAGAACACATTGCATACACTACATATCTCTGGTACCTGTATGGTTGTGAGGACTACCCTAGCATTTTCACCTTCCACATGCTGTACATCGCGCACATAGGTACATGCAAATACTTATCTTTCATGACATGGTAAGTAGACCTGGGTAATACCCATTCATCTTTGACCCATCCTGACAAGGACGCCTTGGACCGCAAATGGGCAGATTTTGGCCGAATGCTCTGACGATTGGTAGGGTTGCCACCTTTTCATATGTCCAGGATGGGATATATTCAGGACACACATCAGATTTTACAGGCCAACACATACCCACGGTCAGTACAACGGATAGTACTTTTGTTTTATGCCTAAATGTAAGCTTATTGTTGTAGCAGTTTAGCTGCTTCTTCTGTTTCGTTTACTTGCTTATTCTATTTCTTGTAACATGTAGATATGTTACATATGAAAATAACTATTGTATGTGACTATTACATGAGATGTGGGACATAATTATGTCATACGGTCTCAGGATATTTTACATTTATAATGGTTTTGGTATGGACACAACTGCCCAGAGGGGGACAGTCCCTCACAATGTGGGACAGGTGGTAACCCTGATCACTGGGCTAGCCTTAGCTATTGGCAGCGCGCTAACACAATGCGTTTCTCTTCCACTTGATATAACTATCAACACTGCATTAGAATACAGGCACGGGGTTTTAAATGTCATTTGTTTGAGGGATGGGGACTCAGTATTCAGCTACGTGCATTTGTGTTTGCTTCTTATTTTTGTTTTCGCCAGACTGTCTTGCATGCTTTGCATACGTTTCAGTATCCACGGACACTGACAGGTGTGATTACTATTGGAGGCAGGCTGTAATATTCAGCATTTTAGGTTGCACGTAAACAGCTGACATGTCCATGCCTCCGTGCGGTGCTTCGACACACCCCACGCACTCGCGCACGTTTCTTGTGCACGTGGATGTGGCAGCAGCGCGCCTTCATTAATATGCATATTGTGCTACTGCACCATCTCTACTCTGCACAGTCGGCGCAAGCCTAACGCCATCCTTGTGCCAAGCTTCATGAATCCTGGGGAAAGTAAATGTATTTACCGTAATGTTTTATGATGCATGGTACATTATTTAACTCAAACTCATCCCAGTTAAACTGGCACTCTAAAGCAGATAGAGTGTGTTTTGCCATAGAAAGTTATACAATACGCCTTTTTTTAAGGATATGTATAAGTCAAAGGTGTTTCATTATTTATTTGTCTTTCTTTACCAAGAAGTTTCGACCAAGGTTTATTCCATTTTCAGAGGAGTCTCAGGTGGAATAGCTCCACATATTAGGCAAGTACATTTAAAGAAGAAGAAAAAAACATGATATTTTGTAAAATACATTGAATTTACATGAAAACACAATTACATTAATACATCTAAAACATATTATATAATATACAGTAGCCTATGAATGTAAGGAAATACATTTTTTTCTTTAATGAGATAGTTGGTTACAGAGAAATTATACAGATAGACAGCGAATGAGTTATGTAATAGAACTTAGGACAAGTAGTTATGTGAAGCAGTAGGTAGACTGAGGTAGAAAACTTGTATAGACATGTATTAAACAAAACAGAGGTAGTGGTAGTTACCTGGGAAAAGAAAGTTTTGTAGAAGAGAAAACAGGTAGAGGGTGGAGTGGCAGTCTGTAGAAGAATACTGTAAGTGACATGAGTGAGATGTCTTAGTGAAGGAGATATAAAGTTACATGCCTAAGATTAAGATACAAAAAGGTTAAGTTAAGGGAGTGTAACTTTGATAGTGGAGTTTAAGTTGAGTATGGAGTGGGGGTTAGCTTGGGCTAATGCACAAGCACAACCAGATATACATGTTGCCTGCAGTAAAATAATTTAAAATGTTTGGCTGATACCATCTTAGAGAAAATAGGGGCAAATCCATAGGGAAGACTTGCAAAAACTAATAGATGGGCTTATTTTCAAGGAGTAGCATGCACAGAGGGGTAATCTACTTTAGATATCTTGAATAGCTAGTAGGAAGAGGAGTGAGGAAATAGGATAGGATAGTTTTCTTGTTTCTTCTCTCCCATTGTAAAATAAATTAACTGTCCCACACTGGGCATAGAAGCATACCGTGGCCATAGGTGTTTTAGTCCAGTCCAGGACAATAGTTCACTAAAATCTAGTTCAGGAAGTATTTTATGGGTCAGGTAATGGAGGTAATGACAGTAGGATATATCAGACAAGTACTACATATTCACTTCTTATTTTGGAACATGGGAGGTTCTTCTACTATAAAATGTAAATGGATTTTTAGAAGGTAAAAAGCTCAAATGCTCAAGAAGGCCTTCCATAGGAGATTAAACTGAAGACCAGAGAAATGCATTAGTTGTAACAACAACAATTCTCATAAATGATGATGGACCATAAGGCAGGCAGATGGAAGAGAGAGGTAGTGATTCTATTTCATTAAAAGTTAAAAGTCAAACTGAGCTGTTTAAGATATGTGCTGTGGGCAGGTGGATTATAGGGAGAGGCTTGATTCAAAATATTAAGATTGTGGTAGGTAACATATACACCCGATACTAATGGCCAGACATTGCTGAAGACATCTTTAAGAAATTAGAAAGAAACAGGAAAAGTGTGTGTGTGTGTGTGTGTGTGTGTGTGTGTGTGTGTGTGTGTGTGTGTGTGTGTGTGTGTGTGTGTGTGTGTGTGTGTGTGTGTGTGTGTGTGTGTGTGTGTGTGCTTGTGGTGGGGGAGGTACACTTCATTGCTACTTTGATACCTGAAATACTTAGGTTACATGAAGAAAAAAACACAATGATAAGGCTCAGGAACAGCTGAAGGAAAAGATAAGTAATCATAATTTAATATACATCAGGACGACCATGGTGGAGAGATAAGGATCCTAAGAGTCCTGATGGAGAGATGAAAAGTCAGCAAGCAAAGGAGAGTACTAGTGCTGAAATTGAATTCATCCTCAAGTCTTGGTGAGTACCTTTGTGAGGTGGACACTGTTTTTCACAAAATCTCACCAAGGCGACACTGATATATAGAATGTATTTATATAGCATATATCATGGACAGAAGTATGTCAAAATAAAAAAAGATAGCTGGGTGCACAAGATGGTGGCAGTTTTACAAAGAGATAAAACTTCATGGAAAGAACTGGAACACATTATAACATAAGGAAGTGGAAAGATAAAAAGTGCCCAATCCTGGTAGGTGCACTGGTGCCAGGACTGGAAAAAATGACAGTGTAGAATCCTCAAAATACAAAAACATTCCTACAATGGGGCAAGGCCAGGCCCAGGGGGAGGATGCCCCCCCATTGTAGAAGGAAGTAGCAGTCCACAAAAACGACAAAAATGTATTGGCCAAAGAAGAGCCATAAAGACAATAGAGTTGAACTATTGAGGATAAGAAAGAAATTATATACTGTTACTATTATGTAAAAAGCCCAGAATTTCCAGACACCAGATATACAAAATGATTAAGAGAGAAATTAGAGTAAAGAAAAATACTTTTGCAGGAAAAACTGTCAGAAGCTTAAAAAAAAATTGCGTTCATTAATACAACAGATTTTTTGAAAAACAGTATATAGATCAAGAAATTTTGATCTGTTTGGAAAAAGAAGCATCTGAGGAAGTGAGAAAATAAAAACAACAAAACCTACCCCAGGACCCGGGATTCATGAAGCTTGCGCCATGCGCCGGTGTAGGATCAGTGATCTAGTGCCAAATATGGCCGTTGAGCGATTCAGGTAAGAGCTGTTTCCACATGCACTACCAGCGTACGCCAGAGATGCGCAGCTCACGGCACTTGTATGCTAATTTCACCATGTACAGCAGTGTAGCATGCAAATGAAGGTATATAGCGATTCATGAAGTGGTGCAGGCATAGCGTAAGCATGCAGAAATGTAAACCAAAAAAAGTTTACATTTTTTCAAACAGAACATCGGAGCCATGAAAGCAGACCAAACTTACGTATTACAAAGTTAACATATGCCAATGGCTAAATATACAGCCAATGGCATAAAAAAACACGCACAACACATAAAAAATAACATTTAGTGTGATGGCCACACTAACGCAAAGTACAACCGCAGTGCATGGGTGCGCAAACGGGAACACAAGGAAAATATATATAGATGTCATAAAACTGCAATGTAACACAAATCATGATTTCGCCATAATAGTCAATGGTATGCATGCTACACCACAACCAAGGCGCAAGGGTTGCTAAGGGTCTCTGACAGTGTTCCGCGTGGTAACTAGGAATTAGTAGTCAATGTGAGTAATACTGAATCACAATCATACCACCGGCGTAAGGATGTACCACGCGGCGGAGCGGTACAACACCGAGGAGTGGCCTGGAGGTAAACATGACATCATGAGAGGTGTGCGCCGCCGTAGCTGTAAGCACATTGGAGCATTGGTAATCCAGGTTGCCTGTTGATCAGCAAAGCCACAGAATAGGGGTGTGTACCTAGACATAGCTACGCTTAGCTGAGAGCACACAAGTTGACCGAAAGTCCATGTGAATGTGGATGAAAATGCGCTCAAAAGCCAGAAACCGGGCACGCGCGGCATGCAACTTAGGTGAAACAAGATGGTTACGGGAAGACAATAAGGAAATGCTGCAGCATGGTAATTGGAGTACAAATGAGCAATTAACACCTAGAAACTCACAATGGGCCATAGACAACAGCTAACAAGGCTGCTAGCAGCTACCTGCAGAACAGGAAAGGGGAGGTGCCGTACAGCAAAGAAAAGAGAACTCTCACAGCAGAACAAAGCAAACTTGTTGTAGATCAGCTACATAACACATTTCCCAACACAATCCTGGGTTGTGGAAGCACAAAAAAAGAAAGGCAGCAGCTGGATGCATGGCTGACAATGGGAGGTGAATCTGGTTGAAAATAGAAGTAAAGGGCAATAGATGAATCACGGCAGACAGGCGTAAGTCACCACCAAAGGCCCCACAATAGCAGTACCTGCTGTAAAACCAATAATTAAGATACCCTGCAGCTGGAATAGCACAAACACATCCAATTACACCAGCATCATCCATTGCACAATAGTATAAGTTGTGAAAGCCCCCCACACACACTTGTGTATTCCCAGACACTCTGCACCATTGGTGTATACAGACAGGGAACTTTTAATATGTATATGTTAGGGGCTGCCATAGCTTTGATTCACCAGCATGTGTTGGAGACTGATGGTGGTGTGGAGGATGATGCTGACAACCATCTCAGGCACCAGAGGAGGAGAAGAGTGTTCAGACCCAGGGTAACCTACCAGGGGCTACATGATCTGGAGATAGTAGAGCGTTACAGGGTGGACAGGGACATCATACAGCAACTTGTTGAGCTGTGCCAGCCATGCCTCAGAGCCAGAAATAACAGAGGGGAACCCATCCCAGTAGACACGAAGGTATGTGTAAGCTTGAGAATACTAGCCACAGGTACCTTTCAAAGGCCAACTGGAGATATCATGGGGATCTCACAGGCATCAGCATCCAGGGTACTCCAGTTCCTGGATGCCATGTTACCACATGCCAATGAGCACATACACTTCCCCTGAATGCAGAAGGAGTTGGCCAGCAATATGCGTCTCTTCCATCATGTGACAGATTACCTGGAGGTACTGGGTGCAATAGACTGCACACACATACACATCAAGTCACCACCCTGTGAGCAGGGTAGGTGCTACATAAACCACAAGGGATTCCCCTCCATCAACTGCCAGGTCATGTGCAATGTCCAGGGCATTATCATGGATGTGTTTGCCGGCAGTCCTGGAAGCTATCACGACTCCCACATCTGGCATGCCTCACAGCTGTATCAGGTATTTGCCAGGGGTGACATCCCATATGGCCACCTGGTGGGGGATGCTGGCTATGCAGTGGAACCATGGATGATGACACCCATCAGAAATGCACACACAGCCATGAAAGAATGCCATAATGAGGCACATGCAGAAACCAGAATCATCATAGAGAGCATGTTTGGGGTGCTGAAATCATGGTTCCGTTGCTTAGACATATCTGGTGGAGCCTTGCAGTACTCTCCAGGAATGTGTGCCCACATCTTCATAGTATGTGCCATGCTACATAATATGATCCTGCGGAAACAGCTGCAGCAGGGATAGAATGGAGAAGGCCCTCACAGCCCACCACCATTGCCAAGGGACCCACAGGCACAGGGGGGCTCAGACCACGAACACCCTGTGCTAGCCCCAGTAGGCAGATGGAGGCATGCCCAGTATGCCCATGCCTTGGCAAAGAAGAATCGTATAGCACACACACTGACAGTGTAGGCACTCATGGACTGACACCCTTCTCCACCTGCACACACAGCAAACATGGATGGCACATACACACGACCACCTGTAAAATGTCATGTATAGGTGGTCTACTGTGTGCATCCTACATAGGCAGCCCTCCACTATTGTACACACAACCGCCATTGGCACAAGGTAAGTCAATACCTGAACAGTATATTAAGCTATCAGCATGTGTCCATACTGTATGTACAGGTTCATAGATACATAGGTAGGTACATGGCCAACCACCGAGGCCACTCATAAGCATAGGCAAAACGTGTCTGCTCTCACCACCCCATCGATCAACTAACTGTCCCTCTGTGGAGCAGAGCCACTTGCGGGATCCCAGGGGTGTAGCTACTGTTCACCACCCGCTCTGCAAGGATGAGGGGTTTAGTATAATGTAATCAGGGACGTGTTTCCAAATAATGGGGAGTATCCCTGACGGGAATCTTCACAGATGTGTGCATGTTACATAGTATACCTTAAACACAGCTTGTATATATAGGTAGCTCTACACAGAATAATAAACATGTGGAACACACAACTGCTGAAATGTGTGTTCATCACCCTTGCACTACCAGTGTCTGCTCTGAGAGGTAAGATATCGCTGCCAGGATTAGAACACGCAACCATGTACACATTCATCACAATAACATAAACCTAAGCTACCTGAGATGTACCAATGGCAGTCGTGTATACTGACAGGTTAAAACACAAAAAGTAGGAATGTGTTGAAATAGGACAAACCGGCATGTACACAATGAAATGTGTATGTTTTATATATATATATATATATATATATATATATATATAGAGAGAGAGAGAGAGAGAGAGAGAGAGAGATATGTCTATATATGAGGATATACATACATATGTAGATATAGATAGGTTAACAACATCTACATAACCATGGAGGTACATATAAATGGGATACCTACCACATACCGACTGCTTTACATAATGACGCACGTAATCCCAAGGCTTAAGGTCCAAAAGAACACAGTACTGAAACACCAGATGCGCGAGGTGTAATCTCACGATGTTAATGGACAGTTAGTCAGTGCTTCTGGTGTTGCGGTTTGGGTAGGTTACTGTGTGTACATGTGTTTCTTAGGGCTGTAATGTGTGTTCTGTGTGTGTTGTGTTGTTTTGTAATGTGTGGTTGTGGGTTAGCTTTGTGCATCTGTTTGCGAGACCTACGATGTAGAATATTAAAGTAGTGGGTGGTGTGTGGGACGCAGACACCTACATGGGGTGTGTAGGGGGGCTTGGCCACCTGCTCATACGTAGTGTAGGATGGTTTGTTTGGATGTGTTGGGTAGCAGTGTGTCTGTGTGTGCATGTGTGTGTTCCATGTTCATGTTACCTTCGCAAGTTACTGTCGATGTCAGTAATGTGGGGTATGGGAGTCTGTTCCCGGGACTGTATGTGTCGGAACACTGTGGTTTCAGAATTCCGTAGGTCTCCCGTATACAGTGGTTGAAGTGTTCACATATGTGTATAACATAGACCATAGCAATCACACATTTCACCACTACCAACCTTTATGAACAAAGGATATGGAGAGTATATGCCTATACACCATTACAAATATGTGCTATGGACATGAGCCAATGATAGTGTTACCACTTGTTCCACTTTGCGAGGGACACTCCCTCTTTTGGCGGTTGTGTCCTGACCAAATATATTAAATGTGGCAAATGTCCTGAGATTGTAGGACATAATTATGTCCCATATGTACTGTAATAGTTGCATACAATAGTTATTTCTGTATCTAAAGTACCTACATGGTACAGGAAACAGGATAAGCAACTAAACTGCTACAAGAATAAGCTTATAATTAGGTAAGAAAGGAAAGTTCTATCCCTTGTACTAATCGTGGGTTTGTGTCGGTGTGTAAAATCAGATGTGTGTCCCGAAAAGTCCCGAAAAGGACCCACTATGGACATATGAAAAGGTGGCAACCTTAGCCAAAGAGGGTCAGTCACCAACACAACTACGATGACTGCAAGTACCTATGACAGAAATACACAGCTATCATGTAGCAACACGTTATTACATTCAGATGTATTACCGAAGGGATTCAAGAACTAACATCACCTGCATGCTATACAGGGACCACATGAATGCCTCAATGAATCAGCCTGCAAATACCATTGTAGTAGTTCACAAAAGGATAGGTGTTCAAATAGGGAAGGAACCCTCACGCACATAGCGATTATGTATAAAAGCAGTTCCTACACACCTGCATTTGCTATGCACACCCACCAACATCATCCCCACACCCAAACATATTACAATACAAACTGTAATAACATCACAAATCATTCACACACCATACAACATCTGCAGAAGCCTTAACACACCTTGTCAGAGACACACTAACATGGCCCTAAGTGAAATAGCAGCTGTTATACAATGGAACAGCTGCTGATGCAATAGGATTTGTTTGCACTAATCCCGTTTCAGAGGGTTGTGCATACACCGGGATGTGTTAGCAATTAGTGAGTAACAGCACAGTACACTTGTACACCAAATCAAGGATGTCTGGTGAGCACACTGTACACCACATAACAGTTCATGCATAGCCATACGGCCTTGAGCTGGCCAAACATCCTTGCAAGACTTAAACATCTGCAGAAGTATCAGGTACAAACAAACCCTGCATAAGTAGTACTGTTCCGAAATATAACAGCTTTACTCACATGTAGAACTTCATCATCTAGCCATTACACACAGTCCATGGGAGTCATGAAGCTAATATATCTCTGTGTGTCTCCATATAGCTGTTGAAATATATCACAATAACACAACTAGGCCGTCTCCCTCAAAAGTAAGGCAAACGGACAACCCCTAAAAGGAATACTCACTTATACACCACTGTTGCCATGGTATCGGCTAATGGAGTAGCTGCACAGCTGATGTGCATCCAATTAACTACTTTGGAACAGCAATTGGTGGACAGGATACCACGTTACCGATATGTAACTAGAAAAGGATGTGTCATCACACATTCAAACCATCCGTATATGGCGGCAGGACATTACAAATAACATTGAAAATTAAAAGGATTGAATCAACTGTTAATGATACGTCGGGTTACTAAAAAGGGATGTAGAGCAGTCAGTATGTCTGTGTATGTAGTACTATTCTGTAGTATTTAAAGTGCACGCAATCCATAAAGTGGAAACAGTTATCTTGTAGTGATGTATTCTTGAGCATAGTCACGCTTGTAGTATTTGTGTGTACTGCTGTAGGTCACAAGACAAACACCGCATACACCACAAGGGATATTATATAAGAGCTTTGAACAGAAATACTCCTCACCAGCCGACGTCAGTGGCAGGGTTGGTCCAACAAGTATTTGCTATAACAGGGGATATTATATGTTGATATATTGTAACTGTAGCCATATGTATGGGTGTAATACAGAGAATAACATGTGGAAGGTTGGGCTACTGTGCAAGTATGTTTTGCATTGTGGGATATTGTGCCAATAACTGTGTAATGTACAGTATTATAGGCAGATATGTATTACAAGCTACATAGCATTACTGTAATGATAGGCAAACATTAGTTATGTCAGTCGGCATTTACAATACACAATAACATGATACATATGTCTTTTAGTGAGCCGACAGTTTATCAGCATGATAGCAAAGTAAAATGGAAGAGCTATTTAACTATCCATGCACATAAGACATGTAATATGTGCAAAGGTTGGTTCTAGGCTGTCTTACCAAGGGTATCTGTAAGTCTAACTAGCATGTGTTGTCTTTCACCACCCCCATAGGTTGGTTCCCTGTGCCTCTGAACAGCAGAGCCAATAGTTTCCTGTGCCTCTGTCCAGCAGAGCCACTGCAGTGATCCCTGGGTACATTTCTGTCTCCCATCCACACGGCAACGTTTCCCTTGAAGAGTGCTCATGAGGGGGCCTGTCTGATTTACATTGGAATCACGTTCCAAAGCATAGGGAGTGTCTGGGTCAGGAATCTATCCATTCAGCATGTCCTACTCATCGTTGTGGTTAGGTGTATATCCCTAGAGCATGTGGTTCACAGGGGCTTCTGTTTAGGTGGAGCATATCCAGCAATACAGTGTAGGACATGGGCCTTGTATGTCAAGCAGAGATCACCTGTGAGTATTCGGTATGCAACTGAGTACAGCTGGAGTTTCGTAGGTTGGGCTGCATAGGTCATCTGTTTGAGGTCAGTAATCCTCTTGATGTGGTACTGGTGTGGTCTTCCAAGCTGTTGCAGTTGTCTTGTAAGGTATATCCCAAATGGGGTGTTGTATCCTTTAATGGGTCTGATATGACATGTGTAGAGTCACAATGGCCCCTCTATCTGGATGCAAACCCAGTAGAGATTAGGGGGGCCATGTAGAAGGATAGTCTAACCACCTTGTCATTATGGGTATTGAAGTAGAGATTGCTATCTACTGGTGTTTCTGGATCCCATAATACCTTCTTTGTATGTAGGGGACTAGCACCTATGTGGTAGTCCATGGGTAATAAGTTATATCCAAAGGGAATGACTATGCACTTTTGGGCATTCAGCTTGACGCCATGATATTAACACCAGGTATCCATCTCAGTGCGATCCTTCCAGAGGTGTCAGTAACAGCTGGGGAAACAATTACATCCCCTAGTTTGCAGTTGTCTGCAAACCTTTTCAGTCAAAGCCCTCCTGTGCTTGTCTGTACATCAGAGAAGTATATACCGAACATGAGGGGTCCTAGGACTGAGCCCTGGGGATGGCAGTTGTAACTGGTATACAGTCAGACCTAGGGTATGCCACTCCTACTGTGTGTGTTCTGTCCGTGAGCCACTTTGCAAACCATCACATGACGTAGGGGTTAATGTTCAGGCGGATGGGTATGTTGATAATACCAGAAGGAGGAATGGTGTTGAAAGCCTATGAGAGATCTAGGTAGGCTGTGTGGACCTCCTTACCCTCATCTAATGTCTTGGTAACTGTCTCTAAGAAGCCCACCAGTTTTAGGAGGCATGGTCCGGCCTTAACAATGCCAAACAGGGAGGGGTCAAAGGTTGGGAGGTACCCAATGTCTCTGACAGTGATCCATGATGTGCACCCTAGCCTTGCAGACCAGGCTAGTCAGGCCTATAGGTAAATAGGTCCCGTGGTCCATTGTGGTGCCACCTTTGCGGAATGTGATAACTGTTGCTGTGTGCCATTCAGAGGGCACTATGCCTGATGTGAGGCTATAATTGAACATAGTGCATAGGTGAGGAGACAGTACGATCTGAAGTTTGTGTAAAACACAGCCTGGGATGTTGTCCAGTCCCATGGATGTTGTGATATTGCCTTCAGAGCGTGCAACTTTGAGAGGGATCTGCCAGGATGTTGCCAATATCCATTGTTTCCGTAATGTTCATGCCTTTGTGCTATAACTCGGAGCAGATCTGGTTGTTGATATCGAGGCTCTGTGGTTGTTGTTGGTATTAGTTGCGTTAAAGTTTTCATAGCTAGGTTTGGAGGATCGTATAAGGAATCTCACCTTCTTGCTGAGGCTGGCCATGGATCTCCTCCACGCATGGTATTTTATTCTCATTTGCAACAGTGTCTTCCTCCTGTAGTACAATATGTTTATAACAGGGGACCACCAGATTGGTTTAGTTAATTATAAGTATAGCGTCCTGGTTCTTTTTGGGATAGCACAAGCCATGCACTCCTGTAAGTGCTTATAGAGTGCATTTGTGTAGGATTCAGCAGTTGTAACAGTACTGTCCATCTGCATGGGTGTCATGACGTCCACCACATTTGCCTTAAGAAGCATGTAGTTGGCCTTGTAGACATATACTGTGGTTCGCTTAATGGGGGTAGGTGTGGGATGTGGATATTACCAGTGTTCAGCAATTCGTTTGATCGGACCAACGAGCAGTTGGCTTCACGTGTGGAGCACCAGTCACTCATGTTGGTAATGACTAGGTGTAGGATATTGTTGCCCCTGGTGGGTGTGTGGATATGTTGAGTCAAGGCATTGGTGTTTATGAATTCCAGAAACCATTGAGCTAATGTGTTGGTACATGAGTAGTTTTCCCAGTTAATGGTGGGGTAAATACAGTGAAGCTTATGTGATGAGTGTGGTGTTGTGCGACTGTGTACCTTCTCCACATGACAGGCTCAGGCTTAGTTGAGGAGACCTTTACCTCCAGTTTGGCTAGATGAGTGCATCGCTCACAGGTTGTAGTGTTGAGTGGTAGGCGGAGAGGCTTGTCTGTGTACATGAGGCAATGTGTACATTGTCTCAAGATGTACAGATTCATCAGATAGACAGGTGAGAACACTGGCAGTTGACTCTTGGACATGCCTGAATATAGAACTACATTCACCTAGATAAGTGAGGAAAGTGAGAACAACAGGTACATTACTCTACGCAAGTGAGAAAAGTATTTACTAAACCTGTTCACCCTTACCTGTAGGTGATGTGGAAGATTGAGTGCTATAGTAATCATTAGCTTACGTACTGTTTGCAAGTCCTGAACAAGTGCTTAGCATGAATAAGCAATCCAAATAGGGTCTTGGATAATATAAAAACCCAGCCCCCTCCCCGCAACAGGTACACAAGCATATATTCATATACACCACAGGGCACCTGTACCCACAACTATGCAGGTACAAGCTGCACTCAGTCTGCATGGGACCTGCCCACATCACAGGTTGTATCATACACATATGGCAAAACAAGATGCTCTCCACGTACACATCATGTAAAACATAGCTCCATGTCAGGTTGTGTACACACTGAATGGTGCACACCAACAGGTATCACAACCCAACAAAATGGGAGACACCAATGATAATGGGAAGTACTGCACTACTACCCTGCTGAGTCTGGTCTGGAAGGCCATGAACCTTGATCACTTAAAGTGATGTCAGCAGTACAGATGTAGACGACAGTATGGTTGATGTCACACTGCATATCATAACCTTGCCAGGTCATAGGACATCATCACCCATACTGTGTACCACCTACGCTCGGTATACTAGATGTACATTCCTATGTCACAGGAGTGTTTAGCAACAGGACTGCTGGCAGAAACAACACTACAGAAGGTGCCTGAATAATACATGATCATCACGCCAGTGGCAGCTACAGTATGTCAGGGTTAATGAATTCTATTCCCCTTCATTGTAGTCCTTACCTCACAGACAAACAGAAAGCATCTGGCTATTGAAGTAAGCGAATGACTATGACCTAGGAGCAATAACTGACTCGCATTGTCACCCCTATGTTAATATACCTGTACCCATGAACTACCACCTAGGCAGTGGTCATCATAATGGACACTTGTATGTGAGGGATGCAGCTGGGCAGTTGTCTTTCCTGTGATAGCTACATCACCACACCCATCAGGGAGTCATATGTGGCAACCCTAATAATAATAGGGTGCCATTCATGAATATAGAGATCATTGTCCAGCCATACAGACCACTCAAGCGACCCATATCAGATCACATATTTCCTTTAAGGGGTATTGGCCATGTGCAGATGGCCTACACCAGCCTTCCCATTCCCCATCTCCACTATGTAGGATGATGCATACCCTGAATAAATCCATGTCCACCCCAGTGATGTCGGACATGCTACATGTACTCATCCTGATCTCGAACACATACTTCATGGACATCCACCTACCACATGCTGGACAGATCCATGTCCCATACACTTGACATAGTCCTGCCATACTATGCATTCCTGTTCGTCAAAGCTGCACATCGCTCCCCTCTCACACATGGTGTGATGACTGCATGGTAATGCATGTTATATGTATCATTAACCCTGTGGATCAGTAATGTGGCACTGCTCCACCTGGCCCCACAGACCCACCTGTCGGCTACTGCCAGGTAACCTTTCATCCTAGATGCATACATGGCCCATGGCATATAGCCCACTAATTGACTTTGACTGTACATGCTATAGTTGATCTCCATCCATGCAAGTACCATCTGGCTAGCCAGTGTCCCATGTGTATCACATGTGCAACACAGGTGATACATAGCAAGATGTTGAATTGTTGTACAATGCCGTGTAGATGTATATGGCAGAACACATACATGTAAAACCTTATGTGAGCATGTCTGCAGGGTCACAGGTCATGTCTGTTAAGGCAGTGTAAGTCCTTATATGTGACATATACACTGCGTCAAGGTCGACTGCATTAATGTGGACACATCCAGACATGTGCTGTTAGGTAGGAACACCAGTACAGGCAAACAGACATGCCCACATCAAGACAGCAACCACATGGAGTATGAACAATGTAATCAGGTGACACACACACACATACACACACACACACACACACACACACACACATATATGGTGATAATATCCACTCAACATTGAGTGTCACATGTGTGTGACACAAACGAGTCAATGTCATGTAGGTTTGCAAATACAGCTTTTTAAACTGAAGTAACGCGATACACATGTATGTTCAGCTGTAGCTGTGTATGTCTCTGAGGTACTGTGAACTGTCTCCATCATTATGTCTTCCAGGTATGCCACGTGCAAGGCTTCCCCCTTTTACACGCTTGGAGGATGAGGCCCTCATCCCATACCTAGTCGATAATCACGACATCCTGTTCAGCCATGTGCCACAGGATGCACAGCAGCGGGATGCCCTGTGGATGCAACTTCGCAGGAAGGTTAATGATGTGGGTGGCCACAACAGCACATACCAGCAGGTGCGCAGACACTGTACAGACCTCATTAGATGGGCGAAACAGCGTGCGAATGCAATCGACAGGGAACAAGGTGCAACAGGTGGTGGACCACCAACCCAGCCCCCACTCACAAGTACCGAGGAGCTACTGGCCAACCTGGGGACACCTGCTGAATCACATCCACAAGCCTTAGCCGATATTGTGGAGGTGGGTGTCTCTCAACCACTGAGCCTGGAGTTGCCTGGTAAGTCAGTACTGAACCTATAACAACTATATTCCATATAGATGCATGTGTCACTGTACAATATGTAATGTAACATCATATGCAAGGCATGTATACACACATGCCGCATACTATAGAATGCTACTCTGTGTATGCACACATGTGCATACACCATAGTATAGTCTAATGTACTAGTGTATGTGTTATGCACATTGCTCCCTGTAGCCTTTATACAGTTGTGGATTATGCTCATACTCTTGTGTTACTCCTATTTAGGTACCTCTAGTGTTCCGCGGCGACAGCAGCCCATTGCAGGTGAGAGTGTTATTATTTATCAGGAACCATAATGCACAAATCTATCTGTCATGTGGCCATTCACAACATGTACACATAATGTATGGTCCTGTCACAATATACAGGTCGGACTTGCAATGCATCACAATGACTATCCATGTGCCACACTTGCAAACTATGTGAATCATCTCACTGACATGAATCCTCACAAACTTTATTGCCAGATGTGTTGACAGCTGTGCATATAATGGTGGAGGTGCTGTTCACTTTAGGAACGTACAACAGATCTGATCTACACATGTGGTGAATACAAACAGTGCTACACAGTGGGCTGGATTATGGCCAGCACACAGGTTTCACCGGTGTGGATCATAGCCCTGCAATGAATGTCACACAATGTGATGTGCTATTTTGACATGTCCATGACATCTATTGGCCTGGCTGCTACACTGCCTACCTAACCTGAAAACATATCCCACATACCACCCTTTATCTGCATAACCCTGTTGTCAGTGGAGCATATATGTCTATGGGACAACACAGATGTGTGAAATAGATGCCCATCACTATAATTTGGACAACACATGTACACACATGGCCATGGAGGATGGCCAGAGACATAGAGCAACACACACACTAGAAGTGTTGTGCTTGTGTGTACACCCTGTCGTACAATGGCTAAACATAGTTCGGCCATGGTCTTTATATAATGGTCATAATGTAGATGTGGAACGCTAGACATCCTACAGGCCTGTGCACATCTTGTGTAGGCGTAACATCAATCCACCACATAAGATGTGTTGAACATCTTGAGGGTGTTGCAACATGACAGCAGTTACCTGTACAGTATCCACAGCATGCCACAGATACAGTACATTCCCATTGCTGGTGATGGACATATATGCCATACTAGCTTCTCGTGTGTGTGTATGTGTGTATGGTACACAGATGTCATGTGGGACATGGTGTACCAACGTGTTCACCATGTCTGCCCATAGTTGCCAAGCTGCAGCAATATGGTTGTAGATGTGCAGGGGTGTCATCCGTATACCCATCAGTGACCTGTGTCCCAATGTCCATATCATGGTTTAGGGTGAATACACCTCAGTGATGTGGGTCACATTCAACAGTATATATGTATTGTATCTGAACACAGTCATGGCTATGAACCCTGTCTGTAACTCACAATGTATAGCACTAGAGACTCCTCATGATTCCCTGCAATGGCTATGCA
Source organism: Protopterus annectens (assembly GCF_019279795.1). Classification (NCBI taxonomy): domain Eukaryota; kingdom Metazoa; phylum Chordata; order Ceratodontiformes; family Protopteridae; genus Protopterus; species Protopterus annectens. The sequence continues at coordinate 1,428,458,305 of NC_056746.1, read as the reverse complement.
CATCAGCTAAATTTGCAGTATAGCTGTAGGGTGGACAGACAACACTGAATTGGCACACCATTGCCCCACTGTATATTCGACAGGACACCATTGTGTTAAACATGTATGCATGTCATTGCACACATCAGCAGATAACATGCCATATACATGTGATTATCAAGGTCATATGCCACACATCATGCAGGTGTACTGTTAACCTGTGCTGGTCCACATGGTGTAACACAGGGATGTATGTTAACCACTACTATGATTGTGTAATTTGCATGCCGTCTGCTATCACACATGCATGCTGTGTGCAACCTAGGGATGTATGATAACTACCACTATTATTGTCTGCACTGCATGCCGTGTGCCGTATCACATGCATGTCGCATGCCTTCTGTCATATCACATGCGTGTGTGTGTGTGTGTGTGTGTGTGTGTGTGTGTGTGTGTGTGTGTGTGTGTGTGTCTATTGCATAGATTGTAATGTACAGTTTTTGTCTGCCCTCACAGGTGATGTAGGTGCACTGCCCTCCTGTGGTATATCAGATGTTAGTGTCCTCACAGACTCTAGCAGTGATGATGAACGTATGATTGGGTCACAGGCAGAGTTGGCAGGGGATGAAACTGTGCCATTGGTTGCCATTCCATCTATATCCAGCTTATCCCTGCACACAGATCCCATACCTGCACATACCCCATCACTAGTGGCCATAGAGGAAGGACAATTGGCACATGGTAGCATGGAACAGGAAAGTGTGAGGACTATGGAAGGTGTGCCTGCACACCATGGTGTCAGCCAAACTACTGGTGGTGCCCCACACAGGCACATGGCCAGTGCTGCTCATAGGAGGACCTCTGGCCAACATGCTCCTGCACGACAGAACACAGCAGCTGGTGTCACCAGACGCATGTTTCAGGCTGTAATGGAGGCACAGGCACATGCTGAATGGTGCAACAGAGAAGATCAGAGGCTACAGAGAGCTGCTGTCCATTCTTTAAACAACAGCATCCAGGCAATGGTAAATGCTCAACAGCAGATTGCTGAAGCTTTGGATAGATGGTTGGGTGACATGGTTGGAGTCCTTGACCATGGCATGACAATCCGTGAGTGTGAGCTGTCTATGTTGGAACATCTGGTAGGAGTGAGGTGTCAGGCACGTGGATGTAGGCCTGCTACATCACATGTGTCAGGTCTACATGTACAAGCTACCTCACATGCCCGCTCCCATAGTGGCGGTAGCAGCAGCAGTGCATCTGGTGCTGTGCTGTCCATACCATGACACAGCAGGCCACATGCTCATGGCCTGGGCCGGTCCCAACAGAGACACGGTTCCAGTGGACTAATGACATCAGGCAGTAACCAATTTGCACATCTGTCTAGTAGTGCCCATGCAACCCCTGGCAGGCACAGGTCACATGTCCGTGGCCAGACACCGTGAACTGTAAAACCTTGCCTGTACTGTCTGCAGCTGCCAGTAATACCCCTGTGTAGGCCAGACACATGGGAGAACTGTGTGCAGACATACACGCACACACTGGATACATATGTAGGGCACCGCAACACACACATGCATAACATCAACACACGCCCAATTAGATCAAAGGCCCAAACCCACACACATGATGTCATCCAATGGTGTAGCCTAGACCTCTGGCAAACATTAACACCCTGTGCATATGATGATGCCTGTGCTGCATCCCTGACATCCACACCATCGGTGCAGGGACATGCTCATATGGTCTGATGCACAGGGTGAACAGACAAGGATGATATGCGTAGTTTACAAATGTTGATGACTGTTGACAGTCAGCAGATATACCATGTAGTACAGGTGTACAATACTGTTAACAGTATCTGTCTTGTGTAACAACAGTGCAGCCTAGGCCTCCGGCAAACATTAACACCCTGTGCATGTGATGATGCATGTGCCACATCCCTGACATCCACACCATCGGTGCAGGGACATGCTCATATGGTCTGATGCACAGGGTGAACAGACTAGGATGATATGTGTAGTTTACAAATGTTGAGGACTGTTGACAGTCAGCAGATATACCATGTAGTACAGGTGTACAATACTGTTTACAGTATGTGACTTGTATAACAACAGTGCAGCCTAGGCCTCCAGCAAACATTAACACCCTGTGCATATGATGATGCCTGTGCCGCATCCCTGACATCCACACCATCGGTGCAGGGACATGCTCATATGGTCTGATGCACAGGGTGAACAGACTAGGATGATATGTGTAGTTTACAAATGTTGAGGACTGTTGACAGTCAGCAGATGTACCATGTAGTACAGGTGTACAATACTGTTAACAGTATATGTCTTGTGTAACAACAGTAAATGCATGTTGGTCATGTTGTTCTGCTGTCCTTCTTCAGGTCTAATTGCACATGCCGGTGGATGTCAGTGTTTGCAGTTGAGTGTCCCATATGTCAATGTGGACTACTCACAGGTATGTATGGATATACCAGCATGCACCGTGTAGCTGCCACATACCAGTGAGAATGTCCCATGTTACAAACATGTCTACTGTTCCAAGAGCATGATAGCTGTGTATTAAGCTACGGTGGACACAGACGTGACATCCATAAAGGGTGACATCACAGGTACAGTAACATGGAGTGGTGAGGTAAGAGAGTGGTCTAGATGATTACAAGGGTAGAGGCCAGTGGGAAGTGTGATGCCTCAATGGGAATCAGTAATACACGCTCCTATGACAGGATGCTGACACACAACTGCACCCACACACTGAGGTATTTGCACACATGTACACACACACACACACACACACACACACACACACACACACACACACACACATACACTCATGGCTTCACCAACACAGTAACACACACTCGCACACAGTTGCTACTGGTGTGCTGAGGACCCCTGCCTATGTGCAAATCATCATTACAGTACTGTGCACCTACATGATGCACCACAGAGAATACACATGTACAGGTAGTCAGTACAGCCTAAGATCAGGGACATCAACATGGATAGTTGAATGCATCGCCTGGATGATGGGAGGGGTCCTATCAGTTCAGTATGGTAACATACATCCCCACCCCAGGGACCAGTCAACCCTACATACACACACTGTGGCATTCAGTAATTAATACACCTATGTCATGCACATACAGATACCTCATGTGTGAGATACACGCCCCTGCCTATGTCCTGCTTTATACATTGCAGTCTGTACAGATGTGTACACTAGTGTACAGGAGAGTGAGTAACAATTGAGATGTATTCCCCACAATACATAACAAATATGGACACACACACAACCACACATGTCAGTACTGTGAATCTCAGACCTGCCTAGCTCATGTTATGTATGTCAGACATACAGCAGTATTGCACGCATTACAAATTGTACAGATGCTTCCTGTGCCAACAGTGCTGATATATGCACTAGGGACATCATATCTATTAACAGGTGTCAAGTGATTTACCTTCGCTATCACCCTGACCGCTGTCTAAGTTATGTGTTATGTTCTTCAGTTAATGAAACCATTGCTTACTGGTTACACAGGGTATTGTAGGACCGCTTGTGATACCCTTGTGAGCTGTCCACAGCAAACATCCATCTGCAAAGATGCCCCACCACTTAGTTATTTCAACACATCTGTCCATACCTGTGTCACATTTTTCTGTACATTCAGCACATCACCATATACAGTTGGCAATGTTGAGGCTGCATTGCAGCTGCATGATGTACTAGGATACACGCCACCTGCATACATCAGCAACTGTACACGCATGTCATCTGAATGCACAACACTACATGTACAAGAGTGTAGGTCCTACAATCCTGTCATTTGGTCATGTTTGTAGGCATTGCAATTGGCGGATATGTGTAATAACTTACATGACACATGGACTGTTGTATGATATGATGGGTGACCAGTACAGAGGGGATGTTATCTCTGTCAACATTGATATCACACCTTATGTACTGTTAGCATTCAGCAGCCATTGACCTACATTCCATGTGCATGTGTGTAATGGCTGTAGCCACATGTTTGCACAAAGGGCTACAACAGCTATGCTTTTTACAGGTATGTTGCGTGTGTGGCATGTACACACCCAGGGCAGGTACATGTATGTCATATCCATACATGAGGGTGTGTACTGGTGTACAGCAACAGACATCTGCTAGTGGTGGACAGTACTGAGGGCCCTTGGTATGTGTACAGCTGACCTGGTCACAGACAGTGGTATCATTGCATTTCATAACACATGATGCAACTGTGTCAGTACATGTGTACTTTCTACAGTTGATGTAGAGCTTAGTAGAGTACACAGGTCAAGGGTCACATGGTGGCGTACTCGTCTGTCATACAACATGTATGGTTGCATGGTGGTGGTCCGAGGGCATGGTGGTGTCTGCAGTTTACATACTAGAATGCAGCATGTGACACTGTATCCTGCACATGGCTCATCTGTGATGCCTTTCATGGGGGGACCAGTCAGTACATGTGAGTGGCCTTTATGTATGTGGGTACATCACCTGGAGCGGTCCGTACCTGTGTTATGGCTCACATGTCAGGTTCTGAGGTATATGGTGGTAGTGCTAGGTTCTGAGGTATATGGTGGTAGTGCTATTGTGCACTACAGAGACATCAGCCAGGTGTTCCTCACTGCACAGATGTCAGTACTCCCCACTGTTGGATCTACAGTGGCCAGGTATGAATATGGACGCTACACATCTAGAACTGGTTAGCATAAGAAAACAATACAGTTGTCCTGTAGGTGTATGGGAGTTAACCTGTGTTTAGGACATTTGCTTGGAATGGCACTATATGGGCAGATGTGACTTGGGTAATATCCACACTCCCTTGTATCATGAATGCATGTGATATGTGTCAAAGGCCTGCCTACTGTCAGCCATGTCATCCTAGAATGACAGCTGATTTGTTAAAGACCGGTGTCAAATATGTGTAGAGCAGCGTTCCCACTAACAATGACAACTACCAACACCAGAGCCCATTACAATGTGTTATTTACATCTACCTGTAATAGCATGGCCACTGTGGCCCTCCGTGTTTAGCATCAGAGTGCATCCCAGTCAGCCCTGTGCTACTGGGAGTATGAGCATGCCCAGTATATCCTTGTGTAGATGGACACATAGTAGTGCATTCCGACCAGCCCTGTGCTACTGTGTGAGCATGCCCCCTGTGCTACTAAGTGTATGAGCATGCCCAGTATATCCTTGTGTAGATGGACACATAGTGCATTACGAACAGCCCTGTTCTACTAAGTGTGTGAGCATGCCCAGTGACACCTTGTGTTAGTTATGTGTCTCTGTGTATGGGCATGGTCATTGTAACCCTGTATAGTGGTAGTAGTCATCCATTCCACAGATGGGCATACTCCAGGTCAGGATAGATTCATACTTTAAACACACAGGTTCACAGGTATGTACATCTTAACTACCAGCATCCCTGTTGATGTCCGCATTCCCAGATGGTCATAATGACAGCCTTGACATGTGTAGTCTGTGTGGCGTGATTCGTATATATGTAGTATTGTAATAGTAATCTGTAAATAGGCAGGTGATGCATACCCAACACTGGCGTGTGTGTGTATGTCTGTCCCCTATTGCCGGTGGACTCTAAATTGCTTTTAGACTGGCCACACTCCATACATTTCTTATACCCACCGTTAGCAAGGCAGATGATGTCACCCTTCTACAAATACACCTCTGGGAGGGCTGTGTCCCAGTAATCTCAGTAGCGCGTTCTGTAACTGTGTAATGCTGTAGTGTAATAAAGTAGTTAGGTCAGTGTTCTACTCCCACACTTGCTGTATGTGTGTGTTTGTGTGTGTCTCTCCCCATTTGCCTGAGGACTGAGTAATACCTTTATACTGTTCACACTCCATACGTTTCTTATACCCACCATTAGCAAGGCCGATGATGTCACCCTTCTACAAATACACCTCTGGGAGGGCTGTGTCCCAGTAATCTCGGTAGCACGTTCTGAAACTGCGTAATGCTGTAGTGTGATAAAGTAGTTAGGTCGCTGTTCTAATCCCAGCCATGCCAATTGTGTGTGTGTGTCTCCCTTTGCCTGGGGACAGAATAATGCTTTTAGACTACTCACACTCCATACAATCCCTATCATCATCTTTGCCAATACTGATGATGTCACCCACCTAGAAGTACACCTCTGGGAGTGCTGTGTCCGAGTAATCTCGGTAGCGCGTTCTATAACTGCATAATGCTGTAGTGTGATAGAATAGACAGGTAGGTTTTCTATTCCAAGGCATGACAAGTGTGTGTGTATGTGGCAGTCATATCCTATGTGTTGGTGTCTGTGAGTGGCTAGCTACTGGATGTGTTGAGGAGCATGTTTTTTTGCTTTCCTATATAGTGGACATAAATGTTACAATCGGCCAAGAGACTGGGTTGGCTAGACATACACATACATTCGGCAATAGGTCTGGTGAGTAATGTCAGCAGCCCTAATCTTACCCTTAATGCAGTCTGAACCCATGTGATGCACAGAAACACACTTGCCTTGATATTAACACCAGTACATAATGCAGGAGGCACATGTGGTTTCCTTTTCATTCTTGTCTAATACTTTGGTGTCACGTGGTCCACTGTTGAGATATATATTCTATATCTACGTATGTGTGTGTATATGTATATGTGTGTGTGTGTGTATATATATATATATATATATATATATATATATATATATATGGATCTACCTTACTAGATCGACACGTTAAAACAGCGAAAACGACTTCACCGACGCCAGAAGATCGACAGTTCACAAACACGACAGTTCACAAACACGACACCTCATACACTCGACACATCATACCAACAAACAAAACAAATCCCCTATCCAAAACCCACACACACAACACAAGCACACCAAAATCCTTACAAACCAACACTAACCCATACATACACAACTATCTACAACCCTAACCCAAACCCTTACCCTAAGGTCCATCACTATCGCACTCACCTAACCCGCGCCCTAACCCTAACTCACTTATCCCACCCCTACCCTACAGACCGCCAACATGCACACTTACCTTACTGCACCCTTACCTAACCCGCCCTAACCCTAACTCATTTATCCCACCCCTACCCTACAGACCGCCAACATCGCACTTACCTTACTGCACCCTTACCTAACCGCCCCTAACCCTAACTCACTTATCCCACCCCTACCCCTACAGACCGCCAACATCGCACACTTACCTTACTCGCACCCTAACGTCCGTCACTACTGCATACTTACACATCCTTTCCCCATCGCAGTGTTCTCAGCGTCGGTGTCTTCCTCCATCGGTCTTCTGCCTTGTCGATCTTCTGGCGAAGGTGAAGTCGTTTTCGCTCTTTTAATGTGTCGATCTCCTCAGGTAGATCCATATATATATATCATATATATATATGTGTGTGTGTGTGTGTGGACATTAGCACACGTAAATCTACATGATGGAATACATGTCCTATACTGTTGAATGCCTGTGCTGGATGATCTGTATGTGATAACCTCAGATGTATGTATATCTGCCATGGCTTAGTGGTAAAGCACATCATCTGTGGTGTGCAGGGTCCTGGTTTCGAGACGTGCAGAGGCTGGTTGTTTTGTTGCTGGGAAGAACAAGGGACAATGAATACAGTGATAGTAAGGCACTTTTAACCAGTTGTGTGCAGGTCTGCGTGACAGTAAGCAGTGGTTATTTTTGGGGAGGCTCAGTATGGGTCATGTAACTATGCATTAGAAGTCAGTACTATGCAAACGAGGTGGAAAATAGTAAATCCCGTTTATCCCCAGGGTGTGATGCAGGTCCCAAGAGTGTATGTGTATAGATAGCCGGGTGCAGGACTCGAATATAGGTGAAAGCGTGGGGGGGGGGTGTCAGGCATACTGTACGTAGATTGGAGCCCTGTGTCTCGGGATTGCTCCTAGCTTAGCACATATAAGCTAGGGGTGTGTATATACCTGCCTAGTGCAATTGGGAGGGACAACAGCAGTAGGAGAGTAGTCAAGGTGAACAAGCTGGGCAAACAAGTGATATTTATCACAATCAGCAGATTACAGGCCCAGCAGACCAGCCCGGCACAGAACACTATGATAAAATGAGCAAGCACCATCCCCTCAGGTTTTTCCACACTCTACACCACTGGTGTATACAAGCGGGAAAATTTTAACAAACAATCCTAAGAAATGAGAAGGGCTGCAGCAGGCAACATAGACCAACATATGCAGGAGGCTGAGGATGGTGAGGATGTGAATGCTGCCGAAAAACCCTCAGTGAGGAGACAGAGAAGAATAAACAGACCCAGGGTAACCTCCCAGGGGTTACATGAGCTGGAGATAGTGGAGCGCTATGGGGTGGACAGAGACCTCCTATAGCAGATTGTTGAGCTGTGCCAGCCACACCTGTCACATCAGACAGGCCAAGGGGAACCCATCCCAGTGGATACTAAGGTATGTATAGGCCTAGGTATACTAGCCACAGGTACCTCCCAAAGCACAACTGAGGATATCATGGGGATCTCACAGGCATCTGCATCCAGAGTATTCCACCAGTTCCTAGATGCCATGTCACCACATGCCAGTGAGCACATACATTTCCTCAACACACGTGAGGTGTTGACCAGCAATATGCGTCTCTTCCACCAAATGGCAAACTACCCTGGAGTAGTGGGTGCTATAGCCTGCACACATGTATGCATCAAAGCACCACCCGGTGAGCAGGGTAGGTCCTACATTAACTGCAGGGGCATTTCCTCCATCAACTGCCAGGTTGTATGTGATGCCCAGGGCATTATACTGAATGTATGTGCTGGCTGCCCTGGAAGCTATGACGATTCCGATATATGGCATCTGACACAGCTGTACCACAGCTTTGCCAATATGGACATCCCCTGTGGTCACCTAGTGGGGGATGCTGCGTACCCACTGGAGCCGTGGCTGATGACACCCATCAGAAATGCACACACACGTGAACAATTATGCCATAATGAGGCACACGCACAAGCCAGACATATAATAGAGCATGTGTTTGGGATGCTCAGGTCATGGTTCCAGTGTCTAGACACATCCGGTGGAGCATTGCAGTATTCACCAGCTACATGCACCCAAATTGTTATTGTATGTACTATGCTACACAATATGATCCTGCGGAAACAGCTGCAGCAGGAACAGCATGGGGCAGGGCCACACAGCCCCCCACCAATGCCAAGGCCTGTACAGGCATAGAGTGACTCGGAGAAGGAACAACCTGAGCCGGACCCAGTAGGCGGAAGGAGGCATGCCCAGTATGACCTGGCCTTGGCAAAGAGGCAATGCATAGCATATGCACTGGCACAGTAGGGACCAAGGGAATGTCACCCTCTCTGACTCGCACAGACAGTAAAAAGGATGCCAAACATGACACTACCTGTGCTCAGCCATGTATAGGAAGTGCACTATCTGCATCTGACATAGGCAGCCCTCCAGCACTATCCTCAAGTCTGGCACACCCTCAAGGTAAGTCAATCAATCTACCAATTGGCAGTTGTATTAGAATGTGTTGTTACCTGTAGCTATGGTATGGATGTGAGCATGCATGGGAATTTGGTGGCCGAATGTTAAGGCAGCAGACAGTAGACGTCCATAGTGGCACCATGACATCTGTAGCACATACGGGGGTCACCATAATAGCCAGTAGTACACAGGGTGTCATAACCCACTGCGGGTAATGGGCTGAGCATCATGTGTGTCCATACAGCCCACACAAGTCTCAACCAGCTGGACAGGTGTAGACCAATACAGACAAATGCTGTACTATGGCCTCTGAATATGCCCAATGGATGCCCCCCCCACAGACCCACACAGACAGACTACAGCAGGCCAGGCAGTTGGATGTATTTTGTGAAGGCTAGGATGTCTGAAACTAATATGTTGGTAATTAAAGCTAAGAACTGGAGTACACTGGTATGCCTCTAGCCAGCACAATAGGTAGGTCTACACACTGAAATGCCTTACCTGACATATCAGTACAGTAGTAGCAAAAGTATACAAGTGTCAGGTGTGCCCACCTTCCAACGTACACATATAGCAACAGTCAGGTGCACCCCCCCGGGTGCTATGTAAGAATGTGGATACAGTCGGATGTCCCCCCACGCTGTGCAGAAATGTAGCAACAGTCAATGCCACATGACCGATGGATACCCTGCAGACACAGCATGCCACCTGTCGGTGTACAACGCAGAGGTCGGCACCACAGTACTGACTACCTGGACATGTAACACATGCGATACAGTTGGTCATACTGGGCATGCTCAAACACATGAAGGTATGACGGCAATGTCAGTCGACAACATGCAGAATGGTCATACTGGGCATTCTCACACACGTAAACACAAGACGGCCAGGTCTGCAAGCACCAGTGGTCCGGACATATCTGCCGGTACATTGCTATACTGTTGGATGACTGTGCTGTATGGTATGTGTGTGGTACTGTCTATTGTCTGTATATTTGCCATGGTGTATTGGTAATTCACATTAGCTGTGTGTGCAGGGTGTTGCTACCAACAGTTGCAAAGGACGGTTATTTGTTTGCAGCCAGTATAAGCCCATTGGATATGGAGGGAGTAAGGCACATTGAAGCAGTTGGGAGCAGTTGTCCATGGGTTTGCGTGGTGTTAAGCACTGCTGACCTCTGGTTACAGCTTCTTACACTTGGTTAGCCTCCACATTTCTTTACCAGTGCAATACTCGCATACTGGTAGCCAAACACACTTACACCCGCTCACTCCCTCACTTGCACATGCACCGACATTGGTGCTTGCATGTGTCACTCACGCTGGGTGGGCACAATCCCTTGTGATGCCTATTACATCGAACTACATGACTACAGTATCAGGTATGGCTGACCATTAGGCGACGGCATGGCTTTCAACTGTACGGAATCAGTGGCCTGTCCAGTGAGTTAATTACAAAATCGCCAAATTCGCCACAGGGGCATCCTACCGTAGTCACCACTGTCTCTCACTTGCTGAACTGGGCTGGCTTGAACTCCCTCACCTCCTTCAATGATATCAACTCTCGCTCGCCCACAAACTAGTAAATCATCCACTAAATGTCCCATCCCTCCAGAATCTACTCCAACCCTATCGCACCACCAGACCACTAAGATCCAGCAACAAAAATCACTTGCAGATCACTAAAGCCAATAACTCTGCTGGTGAAGCACTATTCTCTTGCACCATAGCCAAATTATGGAACTCCTTCCCACCCACAATTACCTCCGTACCATCATGCACCCACTTCAAAACTTTACTAAAAGCGCACCTAAAAAATGCTGGCTATGCCCTTGCAACTCCCACTCTAATATCACCCTCCCAATCCAACCACTACCTTTCTTTCCACTCCACTAACTACTTTGATTATAGCAAGCTCAGATGCTCATAAGCCAGTATTTATTATACAGCAGGAACTTCTTCTTGTAACATTTGTTAATGTCTGTTATGTACTTCACAGATAAAGATTCTAGTTGTCTACTGATGTACTATGTTCTTCATCTGTAAATATGTTGTAAGTAATTGCCATGTAAATTGTTAATCACTATGTAATCCAATGTAACTACTGTCTGTTTATTTTAACTGTGGAGCTTTTCTCCCCGGGCCTCCGCTGAAAATGGACCTACATCCAGTCGGACACTCCCAGTCAACAAATATAAACAAATAAATAAATAAATGTGTGTTCGTCATACAATCTGCTCCCATCTGGCTGATACATGGGAACCGATACTCTGCAATGCAGACAAGTAAATGTGTTTTTGGGACCCACATCCGTCTGCCGGGTCATGCTACCGCATACCTATTGTAGGTTTGCCACCTTTTAAATTGGCCGAGGTGGGACTTTAGGATTAACACCTGTCCCACTTTGCATGGGACAGTCCCTCCTTAGGCGTATGTGTCATGCGAAAAAAATCAAGACATAGCAAATGTCCTGATTACAGGACAATATTATATTCTATGTTTCTCTAATAGTTGCATGTAACAGTTATTGTATATATGACACTTCTATATGTTATGTGAAGTAGCATAAGCAACTGGACTGCTACTAGACTAAGCTTTTATTTGTGCAAATACATATAGTTCTGTACTATGCATGCTGTAGGTATGTTCTGACCTGGTACGTCTGACATTTCTACGGAGTAGGTCCCACTTTGGCCATTTGGAAAGGTGGCAGCCCTATAGGACCTATATGTAGAGATGTCAGATTTGGCAAGGCAACACATACCCACAGCCAGTAGAAAATAGACTACTTCACCGGTTTGCCTAATTAAAGGTTATCCATAGTTGCTAATACTGTTTCCTATAACATCTAGGTGTTTCAGATACAACATAATCGTTTTATGCAACCACTACAGACAATATATGGATTCTTTGCCCAAAATCACAGGCCATGTGCCATAATAACATTTATTTTGCAGGACACAACTGCCCAAAGGGGAGTCTCCCTCACAAAGGTGAACAGGTGGTAACCCCAACCTAGTATGCTATCATCTACCTAAGGTAGTCGGCGGAATATGCACTTTCCGTCACTAGCAGACCTCACATACAAATGGGGGAGAATGAACACTGAATCAGGGACACTGCTTAACACCCTCAGGGACACATTTAGATGATGGGTACTATTAACCTGACACACTGACAGTCCCAGAGTATATGTATTCATACACATTTGTCTAGGTACATACTGTTTATGACTCGTACATGTTGTCATTAGTCATTACGTGTATTCCGCCACCTGTCCACCGAATATCACTAGTTCTGGAAGGGTTTAGGTGGGACTGTGTTAGATTCTGATTCGTAATCATGGACGTCCATGATAATCAGGTACAGTTCACTGATATAGTCCCTATGTGTTCCCCCAGTGGTTTACGGACTATCCAGTAGATGTGCTCTTAAGGTTTGGGAGGTATGGGCGTCTGCTATACCTACATAGGAATATTAATTACTTCCACGGGGCGGGCTTAATACATCTCTGCCAGCCAACACCTGCACACTTAGGCCCATGATTGCATACCCATGATTCCCCTACCTGACACCCCTCTACAGCACTCATCCTTACTGTGAGCGCAGCTGGGGTATGAACACACCTCTACACACTGCTCACTCTCCCCGTGTCAGGGCACATGTACATTTTGTCAACCCATGTGTTATCAGACTTGCACAACCTACTGTTCCGTGTACAGCTACATCCTGGTCGTGTCAGTCATCACAGGTTCGCCTACAAGGCAAATTTTTGGTCTCCCACAAGGGACCCCGTGATCCATGTTTAAAGTGTAGACCTTGCAGATCTCTCCCACTGGTAGTTTCCTGCCAGTGGTCTGGAAAGCAGTGGTGTATTTACCTTTATTGCGTGTCTGTATGTCTCATCAGCCTGGCTGGGGGGTGTGTGGGAGGTAGACGTTTGTTTATTGGACCTCCCACTAACATATACCCGGTCTGACCATATGTTACCTGTAATTGCTGTAACGTAACCTAGGTATGCACATGTATATATATATATATATATATATATATATATATATATATATATATATATATATATATAGATTTGTGTTTGTGTGTGTGTATATATATATATATATATATATATATATATATATATATATAGGTATGTATTTATTTATTTTTTATTTATTTATTTATTTTATTTTACATTTGTTGACTGGGCTAGTCTAGCTGGATACATGTCCATTTTCAGTAGAGACCCAGGGAGTTAAGCT